>NC_026146.1:17703583-17720021 GCF_000512975.1 Sesamum indicum | reverse complement strand
AAAGAATATAAAGAGAGAGAGAGAGGGGGGGGGGGGGGGGGGGGGGAGTGGAGTGGAGTGTGAAACATGATAGCTGTATATATATTCGAATTGATGTAAAGTTGGCAATGAAGTGATGGGCTAATTGATGACATTCTTGGCTTGATTTTCTGTTTTTATTCTTTGTTTTTAGAGAAAGCTGAAGCATGTCGATCGATGTCGGTGGCTGTGTGGGCTCGACGTCGCGCGCATCAATAATTATGTGCCCCAATCAATATTATTGCATAATCACATAATAAATATATTAAAACTACATTATAATATCAACACTTTCAAAAAAGAAAAAACTATATTGTAATATCAAAGATAGATAGATAGATAAGCTCAGTACATCCATCTCCCAAAGGGACTTTAATCTTCATTATATATGATACAAGTTTATTCCTTACACACCCATGACTCTAATTTTTTTTTTCTACAAATAACTATATTTTTTGTTTATTAATTAATGATTTTCTATTCATACACAGCTAAAATTAACTTAGTTTGCTAATTTTAATCAAATATTAATTTTATTTAATTAAATTAATATAATAAAAGTTTAACTTATGAATACTTCAATTATTAGTAAATATTACGTTAGAACAACTTATTAATTAGTGTCATGGCAATGTCTATTATTTGCTTGGAACAACGCAATTCAGTTCATAATTTCACACATTACCAAAAAAAAAATCTATTTCGGACTGTATTGTGTGGGACTCGATTGGAGCCCACTGCAACCTTATGGGCTTCAAATGCGCCGGAAAACAACGTATTCAAGAAAATCTTGAGCAGCACACATTGATCTGAATGGGTTTATTTTAGGCTCAAATATGTAGGACGATCCAATTGAGGCCCGAAACAATTAAGATGCTAACGTTCTGAAAAATTGACAAAGTTATTTTAATATCTTAGATTAAATTTACAAAATGTTCTTCTTTTCTTAAGATATTATTCTGTATATAACTTTGTATTTCATGTTTTTTTTATTAGTTTGCTTTTTATTTATTTATTCGGAGAATGTGTTCTCCAACGAAGCATAAAAAAATGAAAAGTGAAAAACTTTATTACCATAATTTATACCTAATTCAATTATATAAAAAGCAAAGTAGGAAGTTTCAGAAATTATATAAACAAGAAAAGGAAGAAAAAGAAAACGAAAATATAGGCATTGTGACCGTAATTACAGAATGAAGAACGAACTTACGGCTGAGATTGATGCCGACGTCCCATTCACACAGAAAACCATCAATATTAAGCAAAGTATCTGGAACTGATTTTCTAGTTGACGTTGACGTTGACGCTGTAGTGAGTCATCTCCTGCGTAAATATATATTCCCACGTCGCGCGTAGGATTGTTGTCTAAGAAAATATCAACTGTTTTTCTTCTCTTCTCTTTTAAATATAAATAGCTCAGCACTTCTGAGGTCTTAACCTCTGTGCGCTTGTTTGCCCTTCTGAGTGTTTTCTTGACCTCATTCAGGATTAGCGGTTTCTTGAAGTGACTGATGGAGAGCCCAGAAAATGGTGAGCTTGAGAGAACTAATGAGGACAAGAAATATGACCTTGCTTCTATTTTATGCGTTCCAAACAGGGATTTCCTTGTTCGCAACAACGGTGATCAGGTAATTTCCGAGTCTGTGTTTTGTTATTTAGACCGAGCGGGGTGGTTGTGGTTTGTTGCTATTTGATTTCTTGAATTTTAGGGCTCGTTTCTTCTTGTGTTTCTATTTAAGTTCAGGATGTGGTTCTGGTAATTTTGTTTTTGGTCATCTCTTTGGTTTTAGTGTTTAGGTTGTTATTATGGGTTTGTGCAATTTCTTACTTGGTTCTAAGAATTCATTCTTGTTGTTTTTGTGCTGCCGGTCCGAAAGATCGTGCTTTCAATACTTTATTTTCGGTCTTTTGGGAGGTTTAACATTTGATGGGATTGGTTGTGAGGTGGTTGCATCTCAAAGTTTTGTTAGCATTGCTTTCAAAATTGATTTCTGCTACGCTTTCTGGGTTTTGACTACATTGTAAGAAAATCAAAACATTTTGTTCATTGTTTATGCTAATTGTTGAAGAAATTTATGGAAACTGGATGGGTATCTGAAACATTTACCCCAAACTTGGCATGTACATTTGCTGGGTTTCCTACTTTCTAATTATACTTGTTACTGGAATATCTTAAGTTTCTGCTTTTAAAGTTACATACTTCCTTCAAGAATGAAGGCAAAAACTTGGTTTCATTGAGTTGCAATTCATTGATTGTAGTGGTATCTTAACTTACCACGATTCTCTTTTCAGTGACTGGAAATGTATTTTTTGTGTACAAGCTGGAAACTGTTGACTCGATAAGGAAAAGTGAAGAGAGGGTTTGCATAGTGTATTAAGTGATTTTCATTGTGTATAGCTTCTTTTTTCTTTTTCAGAGTTCATTTGGTTTGATTGGCTACTGCTATTATACAGATAGAAGATTCATTAAATGTGTTAATTCTTGTAGGTTAGAGTAGATAGTTTAAGGGGAAAGATAGTTGGATTATATTTCTCTGCATCATGGTGCGGTCCGTGCCAGCGATTCACTCCAAACTTGGTGGAGGTTTACAATGAGCTCCTGCAAGTTAACAACTTTGAGATTGTGTTTGTCTCTAGTGATGAGGATGACGAGTCATTTAATGCTTATTTTTCTAAGATGCCTTGGCTTGCGATTCCATTTTCTGATTCTGAGACACGTGGACAACTGGATGAATTGTTCGCTGTCAGTGGAATACCCCATCTTGAAATCCTGGATGAAAATGGTAAGGTATTGACCAGCGATGGTGTAGAAATCATCCAAGAACATGGAGTGGAAGGATACCCTTTTACTTCTGAACATATTGAGAAACTCGTGGAACAAGAAGAAGAAGCTAAAAGGAACCAGTCATTGAAAACCTTACTGGTTACAAAATCTAGAGACTATGTGATCACAGCTGATGGGAAAAAGGTGATTCTTATTTTTGCTCTTCTGCTGAGTAGAACCATTCTAATGTTTGTTCCAGTGGGTCTAGTTCTGATGTACTCTCTTCTTTGCCTTATTTATACAAGGTACCTGTTTCTGAGCTGGAAGGTAAGACAGTGGGCTTGTATATTTTTCTGGCCACATACAATGGATGCCTTGCTTTTAATGCAAAGCTCGTTGAAGTATATAAGAGTTTGAAAGAACAAGGAGAGAACTTTGAGATTGTTATGATACCCCTTGATGATGATGAACAATCATTCAAAGAAGCATTTGAACACTTGCCATGGTTTTCTTTGCCTGTCAAGGACAAATGCTGTGCAAAGCTACTCCGATATTTTGAGCTTGAAAGCCTCCCAACTGTGGTTGTAATTGGCCCAGACGGGAAGACACTTCATTCAAATGTTGCTGATGCTGTCGATGAACATGGCACAAAGGCCTATCCTTTCACGCCTGAGAAATTTGCAGAGCTTGAAGAGTTGGAAAAGGCAAAGAGGGAAGCACAAACACTTGAATCCATTTTGGTGGCAAAAGATTGTGATTTTGTAATTGGCAAAGATGGGATTAAGGTAAGCATGTTTCGGTGATGACACTAACTCCATTCCTCATTGTGTTATGTTCTTATGGCCTCTCCTTCACTGAAATTCAAGGTATTTCACTGGTATTCTATGCATCCTATTGGTAAATTCTTTTGGCTGATTCAGTTTGAGTTTCTGGTTTTTATTCTGGTCCTCTGTCTAGTTCAAAACAATGTTCTTTCTAACAGAAAGATCTTCCCTTGTCAGATCCCTGTGTCTGATCTTGTTGGAAAAAACATACTGCTTTACTTTTCTGCCCACTGGTGTCCCCCTTGCCGTGCTTTCCTGCCTGCGCTCATAAAAGCATATGAAGAAATCAACAAAAACGGCAACGTGCTAGAAGTTGTATTCATATCAAGTGACAGGGATGAAACATCTTTTGATGAATTTTTCTCAAAGATGCCCTGGCTTGCACTTCCGTTCGGCGACGAAAGGAAAGAATTTTTGGGTCGCTTATTCAAGGTTCGTGGCATTCCGATGGTCATTGCAATCGGGCCAAATGGCAGGACGGTCTCAACTGAAGTTCGGGAACTGATCATGTACCACGGTGCAGAAGCTTTTCCTTTCACTACAGAACGGCTAGAGGAAATTGAAGCAGCGCATGAGAAGATGGCAGAGGGGTGGCCTAAGAACTCAAAATCCGCTCTTCACGATCATGAGCTTGTTCTCACCAAGCGCCAGTTCTTCAATTGTGATGATTGTGGAGAAGAGGGACGCATTTGGTCGTACTATTGTGAAGAGTGCGACTTTGATCTGCACCCAAAGTGCGCGTTAGGCGACAATAGCAAGGGAACAGAAGGAGATGTGGGAGGAAAAGAATCAGTAGATGCAGAAGGGGCCCCAGCAGAAGGGTGGATCTGTGACGGAGACAAGTGCTATCGAGAATGACTGGTAGAAGTGGTGAACAATTAAAAACTACAATCTGCAATAATAAAAGAAAATGTTAAATAATAATACGATCAACTCTTTTTTGTGGGCAGTGTGTATGTATGTTTTATGTGGTCATAATTGAACATTTACAAACCTTCTTGTTTATAAATTACTTGTGCACTTTAAGTTTGGTGTGATGGTAAGCGTCAGGACTATTTGCTATCCTGCAACAAGGAATTGGAAAATTTTGGGACTGGAAAAGACATACATTAGCACAACCTTCTCAAAAAACAGTTGATTATGGTATCCGCATAAAAAACATGTCCAAATGCATTCAATGTGCAAGAAACATGAAAAAGAACCTTAAAGCAAATAAATTCATGTCCAAATACATTGAACCTGCCAACAGCTTGGAAAGAAAACTTTTGCACCCTGATTATGTTTATAGTGACTAAACCATTGACAGAATGTGGGGTCTTGAGTCATAATTAGACTGAATGCTACATAGTTAACAAAAATGTTAGGTAAGAAAGTTGAAGTGGCAAAATAGGTAAAACCATGAACATCAATCATCTCTTAACCACTGTCCGGAGTATTAATCATAGACCGCTCCACTCTCCATGATACAACTAAAACCCTCCAATTTTTACTGTCTAAGCTAATTATAAATAGGCTGCAAAGATCAGGCCACTGCGCGCAGAAGGGCCTGTTTTTATAAACTCTTAGGATAGAAATGAAGGCCTGGATTTACAGTGAATACGGGGGTGTTGAGGTTTTGAAGCTGGAGTCTAATGTTGCTGTGCCTGAAGTTAAGGATGATCAGGTGTTGATTAAGGTGGCTGCTGCTGCTCTTAATCCTGTTGATTTCAAGAGGAGACTTGGGCTGATCAAGGCCACTGATTCACCTCTTCCTGTAGCTCTCCATCATCATCCTTTTCTATTATTCGAATTCTTGGTTATTTTCAAGCATGTTCGTATTGCCTATTAATACAAATTCAACTGTTTCAGATTGTTCCAGGGCACGATGTTGCCGGCATCGTTGTTAAAGTTGGGAGTCAAGTGAAGGAGCTGAAGGAAGGAGATGAAGTGTACGGAGACATCAATGAGAAAGCATTGGAAAAACCCAAACAGTTGGGTTCTTTAGCTGAGTACACGGTTGCTGAGGAGAAATTATTGGCTGTGAAGCCCAGGAATCTTGATTTTGTCCAGGCTGCAGCTCTCCCTCTTGCAATTGAGACAGCCTATGAAGGTCTCGAAAAGGCTGGCTTGTCTGAGGGAAAATCTATTCTTGTCCTTGGAGGTGCTGGTGGTGTTGGATCCCTTGTCATTCAGGTGAAATGCTCCTACTATATACTGTATTGATCTTGATTTTCTCTGTACATATTTCGTTATTTTTCCACTAGGAGCATGGTGGACCTAGAAGGTTTACCCAATGGATTAAAATTTATTTTCAACAAGAGCTTGGTGATATTGCAGCTTGCGAAACAGGTCTTTGGTGCTTCAAGAATTGCAGCCACTTCCAGCACTCAAAAACTGGAATTTCTAAAGAGCCTGGGCGCTGATTTGGTGATCGACTACACCAAGGAGAACTTCGAAGATTTGCCTGAGAAATTCGATGTAGTCTATGATGCTGTCGGTAAAGACAATGACCCTATTCGCCTCATGAAAACTCCGGCGATCATCATATCATAGCATTTTAATTAAGATGATGAGTATATAGATGTAATAACATGAATTGTTTTGAATGTGAACAGGGCAAAGCGATCGGGCGGTGAAGGCAGTGAAGGAAGGTGGTGGTGTCGTAACCATATTCGGTCCGGTCACACCACCCGCAATTGGATTTGTGGTCACTTCAAATGGAGAGTTCTTAAAGAAACTGAATCCGTATCTGGAGAGTGGGAAGGTGAAGGCGGTGCTCGATCCGAACGGACCCTTTCCTTTCGACAAGGTGAATGAAGCTTTCTCCTACCTGGAAACGAATCGAGCCACTGGAAAGGTGGTCATATTTCCAATTCCGTAAGAGCCCGTTTGCCTATGAAACAGAGATTATATGAGGGTTGAATAAAGATTGCCGTGGGGAGTCATGTCGTACATATAAATATATATATATATATATATGTCTTGTTATTAATATGATGTACTAATAGAGCAAAGAAAAATTGAAATAGTATGTGAGTGTAGCATCCTCAATTTGAAAAGTACGCTAAATAATCAGTTGTTGAGATGAAATAGCTGGATTTGCGAAATTAGTGTCTTAGCAAACACGGTATTGTGTATGAAAAATAAGTTGAGAATGAAGATTTGACGAAAAACACAAGACCCAGAAAAGAAAATTAAATAAACTGTCATTTTACAGAGCATGAGCAACAGTACTGGACAGTAGCTTGCTTAATTTACAGACCAAAGATAAAGAAGCCAAATAGAGAAACTTATTATTAGGGACAAGGGAATGTCTTAATTTTACATCATGGTAAGAGTTACATTACATGATGACATGACAAGGTTATATATATATATATATATATATATATATTAGTCAGAGTGTGATAGAGGGTAATGGCTTGGAGTCGAAGTCCCAAAGCTGGAAAGAACCCTTGACAAAATCATAGTGTCCTCCCTTCAACAAAAGGGTTTTCTTCATCACACCTTCCCTCACAAATGGATAGCTTAACAAGTTGGCCAGTGATATATTCACAGCTTCCTGTTCATCCCTCCAACAGAAACCAAAACATAATAAATTAATCCTAATTCATCACCACCACATTGCTCTCTCTCTCTCTCTCTACACACACACTTAGTTCAATTGAATTACCTTCTCAAGGAGAGTGCACTGCTGATCGAAATCTAAATTGCTGCATTCTGTTCGCACCTTCGCCTTAGCAGCCTTGCAAATGTTGACCCACTCTTCTATAAAATCACTGCATATGTATTGTGGAACTGAAACGTTCAGTATTCAATTTACAAGAAATAATGAAAAAATGCAGCTGTTGCAAAATTGGAGAGTACAACAGTACACTGACCTCTGATGAGTGTGAGTGGTGGCATCCTCAGGAATGGACATGAGCCCCTTTATGCCTCCACAACAGCTGTGCCCAATTACCAATATGTTCTCCACCTATATCATTATTTATATATTATTACTATCCATCCAAACAAATTAATTTTTTTGAATAATTATTTACTGATCAAAGTTGATAAAATAAATTAAATTTTAAATTTATATGAATAAAAATAATTGATATAACTAATTAATTATTTATAGAAGGAAAAAGTGCAAGTAAGTATATTCTGTTCAATCTACATTTTGGCTACCAAACCTTGTTTCTCTAAAGCCCTAAATCTTAATATATAATATAGATATTTTTTCTCAGTACATCCACAAATAATTTTAATATTTTCTTCAGAGAAAAACTATTTGACTGATATAAATATGATAAGTAAAAAAAAAAATCTTTAACTTAATACAGTAACAAATCAGTAGTATTTTACAAAACCTCTACCCACCCCATTATAGGCAGCGTGGAATTAGGTGGGGTTTCCAGTTAACTAATTAAAGCAGTATATATTATATTATATTATATTATATGGTGTAGGGGTTTGGACTTTTGCGTGCCTCATCTGACCACCTCCCACACACCCACTTTCACTAAACCAACTGCTTTTTCTTACATTATCAAATGCTGAAAAGTTAGAATCAATGTTGGGGAATTATAGAATTAGACTACACTATATATAAATTAATTAGTGTAATCACCTTCAGATGCAGTACTGCATATTCAATGGCAGCCCCCACTCCCGAATATTTCGTCTGCAATACACACACACCCACACACCAACAAAGATAAAAAGGTTCAAAGCAAAATTCTTGAAATTATGTACTTAATTATATCGATGTTTTAATAAATTAAACAATATATCATAGTTGATGTTTATACCTTGTCAAATGGTGGAACCATGTTGGCAATGTTTCGGACCATGAATGCCTCCCCTGGTTGGAAATTCAAGACGTGGGAAGGGCATACTCGGGAATCCGAGCACGCAAAAACCAAGAACTACGTATACCATAATTCACTTTTAGTTTTATTACCATATGATGACAAATCAAAGCTCAAATTCTTTGTATTCCAAAATATTGGTAATTAGAACTGGTACCTTTGGGGCTTGTCCTTTGGCAAGCTGACCATATAAAGCAGGATTTTTGCTACAAGTCCAAATGTATAAAAATCAGTCATCTGCATTCCTTTTTTATTACATAGTTTTTAATTTTTTAATATTGCAATGATCTCGAATTATAGTTTCATTTCATCAATGGTCATAAATCCTATAGGACCCAATTCAATACTATCCACAAATACAAAAAAATTGTACCCTCAAAAATCAACTTTAGAATAACAGACGAAATTACTAACCACCCCAATCCCAGACCAAGAAGAAACTAAATAGTGATGTGAGGGTAGATAAGTAATTTCATTGATTGCAGGATGGTATATTTCCGGCATCTCCAAGAATCCGGCATCTTTTTCTATTTTGGATGTCGAATGGGCTCCAACACCGTAACACAAAGTACAAAACTTTTATGCATTTTGATGCCAGTGAACATACGTCAACAAAGTAAAGTACTTACTCGTATTTCTCTTTCTTGAAGTGATCGAACCCGGTTCGGATCCTCTCATCCGGGTCCGAGGCCGGCTTCTCAACCGCCCCCTTCTCGGTGGCCCCACCCAACTCCGCCGTCAACTGTCTGATCTTCGCGGCGGCAGCCGCCTCCAGCTCGCCTTTCTCACTGCAATCCCAAGAAAATGCAGAAAACCGAAAAGAGCTCAGCACATCACCCTGGGACCCACAGTTGATCGTAAACAAACAGTTGAAAAACTGTTTGGGCGTTACAAATGAGAGCCGCCGATGATGCAAGAAAAGCGTATTATCCGGGCAGGGTGTGAAATGACAAGAAAAGGTCGGTAGTGTTGACTGTTATGACAAGTGTCGATAATCCCGAGGAAAGAGGGACAGAAATGGGAAACAAGTAGGTAAAAATGGCAGGAGGAGTACGGAGAAGAATTATACATAGAGACATACGGTACCTAAGAAGCTTCTTCAGTCCTGCGATGGCTTCCTCGTACGTGTCCTTTACCATTTCCTCTTTCTGCAAAATCCCAGACATAAAATCCTCTTGTTATGTACACAAAACACCACATACGTATCTAATCATACGCTGTATAAATACAAACAATATTGAAAATAAATAATTTTTTAGAGTGAATTATTTTGCGAGATTTGCAGACGAACCCTTCTTGGGATTAATGACTGTGGAAATAGCTTTTTCTGAGTTGAAAAATAAAGGAAATTAGACCAAGGATTATTGTGTTGTGTCCTAAAGGCAAGTGTGTCCCATGGTTCTTGTTTTATACAAGGAGCTCATGACCATGGTTAATTTAAAAATTAAATGAATGGATAATAAATTAAACTATGGTTGGTTGGACTATACATATATACAATTATAAATACTTTAATAATTATTTATTTTATAGAGAAATGAATATTATTCAATTCAAGGGGTGGGGTGGTGGAGATATATTAATGGAAAATGGTAAGTGGATTGTGGACACCACTTCTTTATTTTTCTTTTCCTTTTTTGGTCCTAAAAAGTTACTTTCTCATTATTTAAATAATACTTTAAATTAGAAATTATTAAAAGAATCAGTATTACTAAAATGGTATGTCAACCAACAAAATAAATCATAAGATGTATCTTAATTAACTCTTATTTGGTTTAATTTATTTGCTTTCTAATTATGGTTATCCAAACACTTACTTATAAAATAGTAATCAACTTTAGAATATTCCTACTGTTTGATTAATAATAATAATACTTTTTTAAGTAGAAGATAACACGCTCACAGGCCGGAGAATTATGATTAATTATTTAAGTGTTGAACTCATAAAAATTTGGTATGTAATGTAATGTAACTCAAATGTGGCTGGTGGCGTGTTTGGATGGACAAGTCAAACGGACATAACTTCAAATGCCCCTTTATTTTAGGCAAAAGAAAAGTGACTCAACTCACCGGACCTTTGGATCTACTGATGTTGTATTCTCTGAAAGAATTTGTTTTTTTCAGTCGGTTTATATTCCTATTATTTAAAAAAATAATTACACTTCTCTTCCTAAAATATAATGTATTACATATAAATCGTATATGATTTATTGCCAAGTCCTCCTATATGTCTAATTTCTTTCAATGGGATGCCATCTAAGAAGCATCTCTCACATTTGCTTCCTCCCTTTAAAAGGAAGATGGGTAGGGAGTGTCAATCATCTTCCATAGTCTAGAAAGGGGGTGTGTGTGTGTGAAAAGCCATATTTGCGATAAAACTACAACGGGAGTATCAACAAAATTGAGCACAAAGGAGGTCAAAATTACCACGGGTTTCCTGGTGCAGCACAGCGTAATGCATTTCTTGAACGTTCCAGCCATACCAAGCTTCCTCTAAACTTAATAATTATGCTCCTGCATCCAGCTGACAATTGTCAAGAAAATACATAGGGGTACTATATATGGGGATTGGGTGCAGAAAAGTACTAGGTACTACCTTGGAATCTGGGGATAATTGGAGGGTTTAGCAGATACTAAGGTAGGAAGGGGGGGACTGATTTTGAATTGGTTTATATGGGAACGACGAGAGAGAATGTTGATGATGTGGTGTGCTGTCAAGATTTTACACTTGGAACACATATTTGAAGTGTGTATGGAGGAAGATTGCAAGTAGAGACAAAAATTAAAGGGAGTTGAAAGGATTGGAGGGGAGATGTGGATGAAAAAGGATAGCAAAGTGATGATGAGCAAACAAGACATGGCTACCTTGTATGGTCACTATTGTTTTGTAGATTGATTTGAATTTATGTACATCACATGTAGCTACGTATGCATCTCAATTTCCTTGGCCACGTCCTCATGTCTGAATCCCAGGCACGCACGGACGCGCACACAATTCGTGTGTGTGCTGTTATGACAAACATATGCTTCCAGTACTTGATTTATCAATTATTAGCCCACAATACGAAGTAGACCGGCCCAAGCCAGCAGTGCTAGGTGATTGAACACCACTTGAGCTCAAAAATCATGGATACACCCCACACTGGTATGCGGCTAAAAACCTTTGTCATCTTTAGGCCTATGACCAAACAATAAAACTACTTTAAGGCCCAATTATAGGCGAGTGGAAGAAGCAACCCGCTCCAGCCTAAGGAAACATATCCTCAGAATTCAGTATGCTTAGAAAAAATCCTCCAAATGTAAATTTTTTATCAAAATTAGGTCTTATCAAATTGAATCAATTATATAGTAAGTATGATAAATTTATATATGGTTGATTTTTTTTTCTTTATTGTATATCAATCACACGACGTGTGTATTATAATTATTATATAATTGATTTAGATTCGACTGAATTTGATCTGGATTAAAAAATTTCAACCTTCAAGTGTTCTATTTATTTACTTTCTCCATGTTATTTTTCTTTGTTTTTTCTTGAAGCATTCTCTAAGACTCCATGATTCACAAAATTGAAGATTCATCACGGTGATCTTGAAAATGACACATTTGTGTGGATAATCTTCAACATTACAAGAAGACGTTTTTGTAATTCAATCAAAGTAGGAATTTATAGACAAGTTTGATTCAGATACATAAATCAATGTATCTATCTTGTCTCGACCAACTCAATCCACATATGTGACGATTTGATAGATGAGTTATTGTGGATATAAATCTACATACGATGTTAAATTATTATTCACTATTTCCAACTTTCACACTATACCAGAAAAGAAAAAGGAAAATATTGGAAATCTACAAACATTTTGAGGAATAATTACATTTAAACTCCTTGATTTATGACATGCTTATACAAACTACCCCTATCTTTTAGATAATTATACAAGTTCATATAAATAAATCATAGATGAGTGAATGTAAATGTAAACAAACCTAGATCAGGAAATTTGGGGTTCAAAAGTTCCCATCATTTTTGCAAGCAGGATTTTGACTGAGATGTGTCATGTGTGGTTCAAGCCTTAGATATGTAGTAATGCATGCATCATGTTCCTACAAAGCAGCCCAAAAATTCAGCTCCTTCTTCCACCTCAAACTATTGGATCAAAAATCGGGGATGCCAACACCTCAACTCAAAGCACTCTTAACGTGAATATCATCTAATCCGCTTTTGTATTACAGCAACTAAAAGTGTGATCTATATTAAAAGCGCGACAGCAAGTTTGCTTCATTGTTATTTGTGTGTATGACACAAAGCGTGATGCCTAAAGTATGACATGAGAACCGCTCCATCCTATTTTTCAAAAATCACACCAATCCACCCTAATTTCCCCTTCCTTTCTCCCTCACTATAAAGAAATGAAATCCTAACTCCAATCAGAAACTAACCACACCCGCCCATCTCTTCCTCACTCATCTTCCTCTCTCACTTATAAAAAATGCACTCCTCCACCGCTCCGCCTCTTTTCCTCCTCCTCTTACTCATCTCCTGCTCTTTTCCATCCCACGATGTAAGCCCCTTTATCCTTAATTATTCGCAGTGTTGATCAAGTTGTTAATTTTCTTGTCCGTGATCTCCTTGGTTATATGGGTGTGTTGGTTTGTATGTACGCCGCCGTGCGACTTAATTGATGTGTGTATTGCTTGAATGCAGGTGGTGTTGGCCGCCCTCGCCGGAGAAAACCCTTTTACTCCAAAGGGCTACGTAGTCCGTTACTGGAAGAAACAAATCTCCAACAACTTGCCGGAACCATCGTTCTTGCTCGACAAAGCCTCGCCGCTAACCGCCGCGGAATATGCCTCCTTCTGCAAACTCGTCAATGATCAAAACGCCCTTTCTACGCATCTCCCTCTTTTCTGCACCAAAGCCAACCTCATTTGCTTCCCCGATTTATCGCCAAGCCTGGAAAAACACATGGACAATGTCGACTTCGCCACGTACCTTAACAAGAATTTCACTAACTACGGCGGGGACAGGCTCGGCGGTGTTGACTCTTTCAAGAATTACTCCGACGGGGACAACGTAGTTTCAGACAATTTCCGCCGCTACAGCCGTGACGCCGTCGGCCACAATGAAAAGTTCACTAGCTACGCCACGGAAGTGAATATGGCAGACCAGAGCTTTAGCGGCTACGGCACTGCCTCCACTGGCGGCGACGGAGAATTCAGCAACTATAACCACGGCGTAAACGTGCCAAACCTCCGTTTCAACGAGTATGCCGATAACAGTAACGGACGGAAACAAATTTTCACTGAATACACCACAGATATCAATGCTGGCGACCAGACATTCACCAGCTACGGCAAGAACGGCAACGGCGCCACAAATGAATTCACCAACTACGGAAAAAATTCCAACGTTATGGGCTCCAATTTCAAGAATTACGGCGAGACTGGAAATGGTGGCAATGACACGTTCACTTCATACGGGGACGAAACAAATAACCCGCAGAACACATTCAAGAATTACGGCGCAGAAGGAAATTCTGCCGTCGAGAGTTTCAAGAGTTACAGGAGTGATTCTAATGTCGGAGGGGATGATTTCCGATCCTACGGAAAGCAATCAAATGCTGCCCAGATGGATTTCGCGACTTACGCGCAGGATGTCACTGATGGCAATACTAAATTTAGTGGGTACGGCGAAGATGCCTCTGCCCAAACTGTCGATTTCAAGCAATATGCTCTGAACACCACTTTCAAAGCCTATGCAAAAGAAGGTGTCACATTTGCTAGCTACACTAATGAGAGCGCTGCCGCAGCTGCTTCCTTAGCAGCCAAGGGCAAAAAGGTAAATAGGTGGGCAGTGGAGCCGGGGAAATTTTTCAGAGAGGAGATGTTGAAGAGTGGCAGTGTCATGCCTATGCCTGATATTAGGGACAAAATGCCCAAAAGGTCGTTTTTGCCGCGGGCTATTGTTACAAAATTACCCTTTTCGACCTCCAAGATTGATGAACTAAAGAACATTTTCCATGCCGAGAATGATTCCAGCATGACGAGCATGCTGGTTAATTCATTAAACGAGTGTGAGAGGGCACCAAGCCCTGGTGAGACCAAGCGGTGTGTGGCCTCGATCGAGGACATGATCGACTTTGCAACCTCCGTTCTTGGCCGGAATGTAGCCGTCCGCACGACAGAGAATACACAAGGGTCGAATGGTAATATCACGATCGGGCAGGTCAAAGGGATCAACGGTGGGAACGTGACCAAATCAGTGTCTTGTCATCAGAGCCTATTCCCGTACTTGGTATACTACTGCCATTCAGTTCCAAAAGTTCGGGTCTACGAAGCGGATATTTTGGATGCGGAATCCAAGGCCAGAATAAACCATGGTGTTGCCATCTGTCATTTGGATACCTCATCTTGGAGCCCGGGGCATGGGGCCTTCATTGCATTGGGTTCAGGCCCCGGCAAGATTGAGGTGTGCCATTGGATCTTTGAGAATGATATGACTTGGACAGTGGCAGATTAACGGTTCCGGGGGGGTGGACCCCACTTTAAGCATGGAGTTGATCCAATTTGATCATTTCAGCACTCAGTTACCATTTACTACTAGTTGGATTTTTGTAGTTGAGAAGCAACATATGTATGTGAATGGCACCTGCTGCAGTAATGCAGAGGGATTTGATCAACTAAACAGGCTTAAGCTACATATTCTAGCTGCTGTTCAATGGAAAAATGTAAAAATGAAACCATGTTTCGTATATTTTTCTCTTCTTCTCATTTTTCTTAAAAACTAAAATACAACGGTAAATTACGTAATTACCATAATTTATTGTGTCGAAAACTACCAAAAAAACTGGATTCAATATAATTTTGCCCCGATTTAAAAGAAAATTAATGAAATTCATCGTTTTATCATACAATAATGCACCAATAATTTAAAAAATAATTGTGTTGAGACAGATATAGCATACTTCTAAGTTGAATACTAATGTATATTTATATCTAACATAAAAAATGGGAATTTTTTTCACTGATAAAGGGTGATTTGTGATATCAAAACACTAATTTTTTATTTATTTATTGATAACACCTCTAAGTCGGTGTTTATTTTTATTTTCTTTATTTCTCCTTTTTGTTTGGTGAAATGTAACATCAAGCATGTAGTTGATCAGGTGGAAAAACAAAGAAATATGATGAAGGTTTATGATATATCCCTGATTTGCTTTGCATGACTGAGATGAAAATGAAATGAAGAAGCAATAGTAAGGCCCATCCCTACTAGCTGCTGCTACATCAATTGATACATATAATCAATGCAGGACCAAACGCATAAAGTTTTATGTGGCACCCTAATATGTGATTGACAGGCGTCCTTTCTAAGAGCGAAAAGAAATATAATTAAAAATTTAACTGTAATCTGGGACAAAAACAAAGTAAATAAAATTTAGACAAGGAAAGATTTATTACATTGCAAACATAATTCTTATAATTATTAGCACAAGTAAAAGGAATCATATAATACAACAACTACTTGTACAGTACTGCTTCATCAGAAAAAAAAACAGAAGCACGAGCACCCTTAGTGACAAGCTCTTGAAAAAACTGAGCTTCTGTCACAGTAATCAATCAGAAGAAAGCAAGAAAGTCTAAAAAATTAGAAATAGAACAAGCATCCTACAGAGAAATGTGTATGTACATTACAGATGCTTGTTAAGTATGCAAGTGTGGCAATAGCTAAAAATTTGATCACCACACATGGACAAAGTGTTCTTGAGGAAGTGCGGAAGCCATCGACCCGGAGGAGCTCTTTTCGTGGAAGGCGTGTAAGATCCTGATGAGTGAAGTAGCTCTCTTACTTGATCTGGACGTTCCGTTAGTAATTGAGGTGTATAGAGACACCATTAGAGATGGGTTCTTTACTAAAAGAGGAACCACATCTGCTCCATCATTTATGCACAATGCGAGCAACAACGAGACGCAGTACTCTTTTGCAGCTC
>NC_026146.1:17665362-17703573 GCF_000512975.1 Sesamum indicum | reverse complement strand
GATTTTAGGCAAAGTTCCTGCACTTATGATAGCCATCGTTCCATCAAGTTTCTCTGCAAGAGTTGCTAATACTGCTAATGAATCTGTTATAAGATCTTCCCGTTGGGAAGACGACAACAGATTAACCAGCAAGAGGACTGATCCAGCAGCCAGAACCCTCCAGTGATTCTCAGGGTACATAAGGAGCCCCAAAATTGTGACCAATGCATTCTTTTTTGCACGGTCAGGGCCGTCCCTGAGTAAGTCCATTAGGCCTGGAATAGCACCCGGGATTCTCCCTATTGTTTTTCGGTACTCTTCAACCGAAGCAAGGTAGAATAATGCGCCGGCTGCATGCTGGCGAGCTTCTGTCGTTAGTCCCCGATTCAGAACATTGACTAATAGGTCCAATCCTCCATTTTCGACTATGATTGTCTTACTTCTGGAGTACTTTGAGAGATTCAACAATGCTGCCATTGCATTCTCTTGTGCCCCTGGATTGCTGGAGAGAAGCAAATCCAACAGAGGCGAGATGGCATCAGCTTCTACCAAACAAGACCTGTTAAAAATGCTTGTTTTGGTAAGAAGACGAATCTCGTAGGCGGACTTATGCTGCTCCTCACTTCTTCCAGCCATAAGCCTGCCAACGAGAAAACTGGCAACCAGAGTCATGGCCTGTTCAGCTGCCAGACTGCCTGCACCAGCTGATGATCTTGTTAATTCACGATTTTGCGTGCCCGATTCAGCAAATGGGATACCCTTTTCATGACAGTATTGCTTGATGAGCCGCTTCAAAGCATGATTTGGAACCAGATCCACACAGACTAGCCTCTCACCTGTCTTGGGACAGGTGTGGTTACCAGACCTGAACCATTTCAGGATTGAAGATCGATCATACGTGTGCCCAGTTGATATTGTCACGGGATCAGTCATGATTTCCAGCGAAATCGGACACCTGAAATCATCAGGATTCAAACAGCTGAGCAGCTCACTGCTCCACCTTCCGTCAGATTTTTGTGAGCCCTTTCTTGCATTGTCTACACTCGAAAAAAGAGTGCATCTGCAATAGATCATGAAAGCCATCAGACAACTAAGAAATCCCACTTCCCTTTTCTCAGCAGTCAAATACTCTTGGCCAATCTCACTCTCCAAAAATTTTACTTCTTTATTGCACTCACTCCAGCTTCTGATTCCCAAATGCTCCAGAACCCTTTCTAAATCACTGGATTCCGGAGCAATTCCACCTTCAAACTGATCAATAATCCCAAGAACCTTTCTCATGGCTCTTCTGTCATCCTTTTCCACTTCAAACTTCGCTTTCAGCGCTTGTTTTCTCACAAACTCCACCAAGTCTTTGACTTCATCAGCAACATCCAGGTCCGCCAAAGGCAGAACATCCAAAGCCACCACAATAGCTCTCATCAGCACGCTAAAATGAGTCGACACTTTCTCCGACTTCACCAGCATCCATAGCCTGGCATCATCTCCCGCACAGTCTTCCAACAAGTAATGAACTTTTTGGAAGATGAAGTGGAGCTCAGACAAGCCCAAAGCCATGGAAACCTCAAATCTTGAACTCCCATTTCGAATTTCTTCAAGAAAAACAACAAGGGTCTCGATCAATTGGATCGAGGTTCTTGCATTTTTCTTGTTTGTGAAGAATGCCCTAGATTTAAAGCCACATATTGTTTGGCCTAGGTTGATCAAAGAAGTGAGAAGCGTAGACAAAGAAACTGATTCACAGGGACGAATGGCCGGAAAATTTAAAATCCGGCGGGTGAACTCAATGGATTTGTTTATCATTGAGCAACAAGTATCAAAGAGAAGAAATTTTCAAGAAACTATACAAGAAACAAAGAGATAAGTCTATATAGGAACTTTTTGAACTTTGAGAGCTTTCTGTATATGACAATTTGTCTCTTGCTCTTGTGGTGGCAGTTGGCTATATATATGTATATATATAGGTTCGCCGTTGAATAACGTAGCAAGGGACACGTGGTGTCATTGCATGCGTTGACCGAGATCAAAGGTTAAGAACTACGACACGTGGCTAAAGGAGATGTGGAGAGTAATGGGATCTTCAAAAAAGGAGGCTGCAGGGAAGTTTTCCTGAACTAATAAGCTGCCGACACGTTCGCCGAGTATTTGGGTAGAGCTCGTGGGGGGAAGGGGTGCATGAAGGAACGTGCAGGTGCAGCCGACATCACTGCTGTCGCTGCGTCGTTTGAATTAAGAGGCATGGATCTACTGTACTATCTAAGAAATAAATTCATTTTTATAATATTATAGGTACTTTAATTTTGTTCTTATCTCTAAAATACTCTTTTAAATGAAATTGTGGCAAAATATTATGAAATCAGGTTTTGATGACATATGTGGATTTCCAAGCAAAAACAAGATTTTTAGTATAAAAAATAAATCACTTTTTAAAAAGTTATATGGGTAAATTATAATCAATGTGCTCCCTTGAAATTTATTATAATTATAAATTTCTCTTATTGTTTAAGAAACTACAAGTACCCTCTAAAATAAACAATCGTCTAACAAACAACTCTCGTTTCAGTCAATTGTAGAAAGTTATTTGTTAGACAATCATTTATTCAAAAAGAATATTATAATATTTCTAACAATAAAAAAATATTTATAATTTTATCGAATTTATCCAAATTACAACGTCCGTGGGGTTGAACCTGCTGTCACGACTTCATTTCCATAAATCAAGACACAATATATACAATTTATAACATATTGAATTTAATCTAAAATTTTACTTAATTGTTGCTGTTTGTCCAGAAAATTTTAAGCTCTAAATACTTACAATCTAATTGCCATAAATTTTCTTCAAAAAAACAAAAACTGCAAGAAAATTAGTGGATTATGGCGCATCAAACGTGCATGATTAACGAAAGGAAACAACACAGAATGAGAGGATGTCAATAATATTAGTGGATTATTAATCTCAAGTCAATTTAATTATGACAGTAATCAAATTAGTTGGCATTAGAGTTTGTGATAAGAAGGTGGTTTGTATTTAAATGTGTTATTGAAATCACGAACCTCAACTCATGGGAAAGAAAGATCACAGAAGGAATTAACGTTTTATTTTTATTTTTATTTAATTCAATCAATGATAGCTCTCAAATAATGGAACATAGATACATGCATTGTTCTATGTGTATATTATGATTTTCTTTATTATTATTATTCATACTATCTCTTTGATATATTTAATTTGACGGAACTATTTTTTAATTTTTGTAGGAGAAATTAAATAAACTTTCTTAAATTTTATGAATATAAATAACCTTTTGTTTGAAAAGCTTTCAATATCCTTTAATTTTAACATAGGTCCAAACAGCTAATTCAATTCGTTAGTTTTCGTTGGTTTTTCATTCATTTTTTGTAATAAACTAAGCAAAATGCCACTGTGGACTATGAAATATATTTTTATTTATTTTTTTAAGAAAAAAATTGAGATATTTTAGGAAATAAGTGGACAATATTTTTATAATTTTTTTCATCCACCTTATATAGGTTTTTCTGTATTTTTTAAAATAAAAAAAATATAAAAAGTGCAAAATTGACAATTTCAAGCCTTCATAAAAAATTACATAATTTCATCAAATATCAAGAAACCATTGGTAAATTTTCATACAACAAAAATATATTTATAATTATGCAAATATCAGGAGTGCCTATTGTAATTTGCCTCCTATATATATATATATATATATATATATATAATTCTTGTGTGTCTCTTCATATATGATTTTTTTATTATTATTTTACTATATCTATATTTGGTCTTGTACTAATATTTTTCTTTACTTATAAAAAGTGAAGAGTGCAAAAATAATACAAGTCTAATGAATCTAGATCGTCGTTCCAGACTTGGCTTGAAATGGTTATGGGCCTAAAGAGAAGGAACCTGCAAAAAAGACAAGTTAGCATTATGACGCCTAAATTAGTATTGGATTCAACGAAAAATAAGAGAAGAAAATTAATAAACATAATAAGGGATCGGAATATATTGATTAAATCGAAAGAAATATGTGAATTTGTAAGAGAAATGCTTGATGGGTGCTTGAAGAAATGCTTGGAATGTCAAAAGAGACGTCCCCCGCCTAAGGGACCAAACCTATATGTAGGGGGAGTGCCTCCACCTGCTGGGGGACTATTCCACTTTCCAAATTCTCGGGGGATGGGTTAAGGTGATGGGATAAGTGTGAAATTATCTTAATCAAATTGGATATATCCAATAAAAGTATCTTTCGGTTAGGGGAGACCCCTTATTTGCAGGAAATCTCAGCCGTCAGGGAAACCTTCCTTACTTTAAATTGACGTGGTCAGACGAGGCGGTTGATTGATGGGCCAGCTGCACACCATGTGGAGAGGAGAGATTGTTAGGTTTATGGGCCTTCGGCTGATCCTCTTTGTTGGATCTTGATCATGGCTCAAGTCCAGGGGTGTTTTGGGCCTATGTCCTTCGTCTCGAGTTGTTAGGATAGGTATATCAAACGACCCTGAATCTTGTTATTTTTCTTGGATTGGGACTCCTAAGGCATCCGCATGACAAAGTTTTAAACCATTAAATAATATAAGCAAAAGGAAAAAAAGAATAATTATTTCCTGACACCATTAGTTTAGATTGATTTAAATTTATGAATGGGCCAGCAGAATTAAAACGTATCGAGTGATTTACATTCCCACCCAGCCTAGACCTTAAACTGGGATGATCTATCCAGCCCGGCCAGTTTCTCACAGATCTTGCTGGTGAGGCCCAGGGCCCAATTATGGAACTAAATATTATGTCTTCTAATAAAATCTCCAACTTTCTTGCCATATTACACAAGAACTCTAGGCTTTGAAAGAGGAGAAAAAATAATACATTTCTTTTAAGGTTTTTGTTACTGTCCAAACAAAAGTAAATTTCAAATATTCGAGAAAAATTAAATTAGTAAAAAAAATTATTTATTATGATTTATTCGATTAACCATTTTCTTTTTCGTTTTGTACTAGAAAACAAATCGGATAATACTTTTAAATTATTAAAAATTAAACAAGAAACGACATAAATACCTGTAATGAAGATAGTTGAGAAGAATCATAGGCATATTTTATTCAGAGGCAAGGATCACAATCCCATGTCTCCCCACGCTTCTTCACCACTATAATTACATTATCTGCATTATTGGTCTTGCTCTTAAGGTAGCTGCATCCACATTCCAGAGTATGATTTTTCAACGTTAAAACATCAAATGACACCACTCCAAGAGATCTTCGGATGATATCACAAATCAGCTACAATAATTTATGGATTTTCTTTTTAAGTTAAATTACACTTTCTCCTCTTAACTATACGCGTTTTTACACTTATATTATTTAATTCTTTTAATCTCAATTTTGTAAAATCTCCATATTGCCATATGTAACTATTTTTCGATTGAAAAAATATCACATGCAACACAATATGGTACTTAAAAAATGTGATGTGATGTTTTTCGCGTGTGCACTACACATGATGTTTGTCCGGCAAAAAAATAATCATATAAGGCAAAGTGCAAGTTTCATAAAGTTGAGACGGTAAGTTGATAAAAAAATAACTTTAAATGACAAAGTGTAAAAACAGGCATAATTCAGATGATAAAATATAATTTACCTTCTTTTTATATGAATTGAGTATATATAAAAAAGCATCAACTAATGAATGAAATTACGTCACTAGTAAAATTTATATTGTATTGACGTGGTACATGTGATTTATATTTTTTTAAAAAAAAGAAATCCTATGCACGAATCCTAAATCCTTTTTGTTATATTTCCTTCACCCATGATGAAAGTTCGACATTTCCACATGATAGTTGAGCAGAATTTTAAAGATAGTAGGATAAATAATGTAATAAACAGTTCAATTATGTGAGAGAGATGATGACAAGAAATATACGCCAAACTCATCAGTAGTTGAAGTTTTCGGTGAAAACCGCGTCTATGGGTTTCGTGTATTAATATTAGTCATCATTTGTTTGTGCAAAATTGGTCCAATTGGGCAGCCGTCGCTTCCATCTTCTTACCATATAACAGCTGTTTGATAACAGAAAAATGGACAGTCAAGATATGAGCCAATAATGCATATGATCATTTCGGTTTTCATATTTGCTTTTCAGACAACCAAGAAACTGTCCCTGATGATGTATGTGCATGAATCATTAGTATATATATTTTACGTGTTTAATGCAATCTATTCTATAATATTACAAATAAATAAATTATTCTTTTATAAAAAAATTAAAAATTTACAGGAGTTGAATCATTTTAAAAAATATAAAGGAGGTAAATTGTTGTATATTAAAGTACACAGGCGGATTATTTGCTCATTCGCAATATCACGGGGAGTTGCTTGCATTTTTCATATCTTCTACTGACACAAATATTATATATTTAAGTTAAGGATAATTACACTCCCTTCTGCTGAGATTTGGTCCAATTATTAGTATATATCTTCCACGTGTTTAATATAATTTACCTCTTGATATTTTAAATGAGCAAATTAGTACCATATAAAAAAGAAGAATTAGCAATTTACAGGGGATAAATTGCATCATTTTAAAAAATACAGGAGTTAAATGACTATGTTTCAAAAAATACAAGAGTATAATTTGTTCATTTACAATATAATTTCACTTGCATTTTCCCTATTTTGTACGGACACAAAATATTATCTATTTAAGTTATTTCAAGTTTTGGATGGAAGTCGAGAGCTGCAGCCCTTCGAACACGGCCTCCATCAAGAAGCTGGAACAGCAGGACTATCCAAACATGTCATACTCAGTGCACATGAACTTGTAATTACTGTCTAAGAATCCCACATCAAGAATCAGACGTGATTCTTGGGAGATACAGACAGCCCGCAACTTGAAACAACTAAGCACAAAAATTTGAGCTTCTTTCCTACAAATAAATACCTCAGAATTCCGAAAACATTTCGTCCGTTCCATTGACTGAATTAATATAAGCTAGCATGGCAAGTTTCCATAACAAGTTATTCTTTTCAAGTCTCTTAATTTTCTGCAACTTAGTACTCGAGGTGTACTCGCGTGGCCCTGTGTATAGGCCTCCCGATGTCGAACTGTTAACAGATCGTTTCAGTCAAGTATCGGTTGCTCAAAGCTACAACGTGTCGTTTGGAGGCTCTAACATTGGTGTCACAAATAATGGGACCAGCGCTGATCTAAGTTTAGACAAATCCTCAGGTACCATGACTTAAACTAAGTGGCTAATATTAATTACCTTTGATGTTGCAGGAAAACTACAGCTACCCTATGTAGGTCATCTCACTCTTCTGTTTCTGTTTTTTTGGGTGATTTCTAGGATCAGGGTTGGTGTCCAAGAGCAAATACTTCTATGGATTTTTCAATGCTGCCTTAAAGCTGCCTGCTGGTTTTACATCAGGAGTTGTTGTTGCGTACTATGTAAGTCATTTTCATCGTATGTTCTGTTCAAAAGAACACGTTCGACAAAACATAAGAAGCCAAAAGGCCTGTTTATGCATCAAGAGGGCAGTCATGGTTCATAACTTCTGATGCAAATTTTTGTTTGTTTTTCGATTATATCTCAGTTGTCCAATGCCGATGTTTTCCCTCACAACCATGATGAGATAGATATCGAACTGCTTGGGCACGAGAAGAGACGGGATTGGGTCCTGCAGACTAACATATATGGCAATGGAAGTGTAAGAACTGGAAGGGAAGAGAAGTTCTACCTCTGGTTTGATCCCACCGAAGGTTTCCACAACTACAGCATCCTATGGAACAATCATCACATTGTGTAAGCTCATCAAGTTCTTGTCTTCTGACAATCCTTCTCAGAGTTTGTCTTTGTCTCAACATTCTGAAATTGCTAAATGAATAATATTGCAGGTTTTTGGTGGACAACGTACCAGTAAGAGAATTTGTTCATGGTAACGCCATCGGCTCAGTTTATCCATCAAAGCCAATGTCAGTTTACACGACAATCTGGGACGGATCAGAATGGGCGACTCATGGAGGAAAATACCCAGTTAATTACAAATTTGCGCCTTTTGTGGTATCAATGAGAGGAATTGAGATGGAGGGCTGCGTTTTGAATCAGAGGGCTTCATGCTCAAGGAGCTCCCTTTCGAGCTTGGACCCTGTCGACGGTGAACAGTTTGCCAAGCTATCAAGCCAACAGATGACGGGGTTGGATTGGGCTAGGAGAAAACACATGTTTTACTCATATTGCCAAGACAAGAACAGATATAAAGTTCTTCCTCCAGAATGCAATGCCAAACAGTAGATTTATATTCTTTATTCTTTGCTAAAAGTTTGTACGATTTTTCTGCAACATAAAAAAATAAAAGTTTGTATGATCAAGATCTCCATATGAAGGAAAGATTAGAGTTGAAAGTTTATATCAATCATGTAGAAATTACCGCGTTAACATAAGAACTCAAGTTCATCATGATTTCCTTTACTTCTGCGGTGGTTGAAGAGAAAACAACACATAATCTTGCATAAACACGGGATTCGGACTCTACCATGGATAATCCTTCTAAAATCCCAATTACTAGGTGTAGAAAGGTGAAATATTCTTTCAATCATCTTCATCGGCTGATTCATGCGAAACTCAGCCCAACTTTTTCCAAGTCTCACAACCATGCCGGGTTTTTGAGAGAGGTAACGACGGCCTTAACTTGCAAGTAGTTCTTGAGACTATATTCTCCCTTTTCCCTCCCGATTCCACTCATTTTGTAGCCACCAAACGGAATTGCAGCATCAAAAGTATCGAAACAATTAACCCATACCGTCCCAACTCTCAATGCCCGTGTTAGCGTATTAGCAGTGTCAAGATCCTGAGTGAATATTCCTGCAGCAAGACCATACGGGCTGTTGTTTGCCCTCCGAATCACTTCCTCATTGTCCCTGGAAATAGCAACTGATTTACTGACCATTGTAATTGCAACATCATATACATAAGAAGATAACTGCAACGTACTTAAACTTCAAAACAGTTTGCACCGGACCAAAGATTTCATCCTTTGCAATCGGCATATCATCCTAAAAAGAAGTTTGCAACGTTAGTAAAGGAAAAGGCAAAAAGGATCATCCTGCAAGACGGCGAGGTGATTACCTGCACATTAGAGAAGACAGTTGGCTGAATGTAATATCCCTTCGTGCCAAATCTATCACCACCAGTTTCGAGGGTAGCACCACATTCCTTACCATATTTAATATACTTGAGGATCTTGTTGAATTGTTCTGCATCAATCTGGTGTCCATAAAATAACTGTGTCAAGGTTTATGGACGTTAAAGCAAGGTGTGCGTCAGCTGTATATGGTAGAATTTGTCGTATTTCTCGGGTAAAAATTTTGTTTCTTGTTTGTACTAAAAGTTCCATTAAAGTGATGAAGTAGATTAAAAAAGGTAAAGAGTTTTTCAAGCCTCGGGTTGTCCACGTGGGAGTTTGAGTTTTTTACCTGAGGACCTTGTTCCATGCCTGTCTTGAAGGGGTCACCCACACTGCGTTTCATGGCACGTTCCTTTGCTTTCGCCACAAATTCATCATAAACCTTCTCGTGAACAAATGTCCTAGAACCAGCACAGCAGCATTGTCCCTACAGTACAGATGTTCCAAATCACGTGAAGATGTTCATGTTCCCACTAATCGACCCTAATAAGAATGGCTGATGAGAACAGGACGTACCTGGTTGAAAAATAGAGCAAAATGTGCTACCTCAACAGCTTTGTCCACATCTGCATCCTCACAAACAATAAAAGGTGATTTTCCCCCAAGTTCCAGAGTAACTGGCTTAAGATTGCTTTTCGCTGCCAACTCAAGAACAATTTTGCCTGTGGCTGTTGAACCAGTGAAAGCAAGCTGCAAAAAGTATATTATGAGAAGATCATATTTACTGAAACAAGTTGTTTTACATCATAAACCCAGTCTAGTATTTAGAAATAGTTAGAAATCTCAACCATGACACACAGGTCATTTGAAAATCCAAGAAATTATCTTCCAATCTCCATCATTAAACTCATGCAATAAGAACCTGAAGCTAGTGTTACCTTGTCCACATCCACATGGCTGCAAAGCGCGGCACCAGCCGATGGACCAAATCCAGAAACAACATTTAGAACACCATCAGGGAGGCCAGCCTGTCATAAAAAATACAATATCAACTATCATCAACATTGTTGTATAATATTAGCATCAGATGTTTGGGGGAAAAAAGGTTTGACAATTGCACTAAAAATGAAAAGTTTGTCTATGGAGCAGCATTACCTCAAGAAATAATTTTGATACCAGGAGAGCAGACAACGGTGTCTGCTCTGCTGTTTTAAGAACAATGGTGTTGCCACAGGCCAGTGCAGGGCCAACTTTCCAAGCAAACATCACTAGAGGAAAGTTCCACGGTATAATCTGGCCAGCTACGCCAATTGGCTCATGCAAAGATTGAACATTATAAGGCCCATCAGCTCGAATAGTAAGCCCATGAATTTTATCCGCCCAGCCTGCAGATAGACGAAATGAAAAGATGACATTTTAGATAAACAAGTGTTCCTCACATTACTCAGGTTCTGCATCTCTGCTAAGACGTACCAGCGTAGTAACGAAATAGCCTAACAAGCATTGGTATTTCTATATGAGCAGACTGTTCGTAAACCTTGCCATTGTCCCAAGTCTCAAGTGCAGCAATTTCATCATTATGCTTTTCTACCAAATCGGCAAAACGAAGCATTATTCGACATCTCTCCTGCAGATATTAAGCAATGTTCATTAGCTCTATGTAAAAATAATACACATCTAAGAATGGAGAGGAAAAACAGACACACACACACACACACACAATAATTAAAAGAAAAAATGGTTACATAGGCAGTCATTTTAGGCCAAGGCCCTTCATCAAACGCCTTCCGTGCAGCAGCAACTGCTCGATTTATATCTTCTGTATCACCTTCGGCAACATGTGCAATTACCTCTCCACTCCTGGGGTCCAATGTTGGGAAAGTTTTCCCTGTTTCAGTAGCATGATGAGTCAGCTCAAACAAATGAAAGATGGAACTCAAATATTTGGAGTATAAATAACAGTCTAAGCAACACATGAGAGAGAGCAGAAAGACCACCTGATGCAGCATCAACAAATTGCCCATTGATGAGAAGCTTATCATATTCTACAGTAACAGGTGGCTTAATTGGCTCCTGAGCTGAGGTCGTGCCGTACCGGTAAATTCCTCTGCCTAGACAAGATTGTTTTCATAAATAAATTGATTAAATCAACTCATCATATATCATCCTAAAATGCTACATGGTTTGCTAGAGTGTCTGAAACTCCAAGCAACACAGAAGTTTCAGAATTTGTCATGATCAAGAGCACATTCTCTCGAAAATCGACAAAGTTAAAACATAAATCATTCTTGGATTGGATGCTTGCATGGACATCAAACTGCCTGATTTTCAATTTTGCCCATATCTCTAAATGCTATAGTGAGTGTATCAGATCACAGCATGTCCAAAGAGCATCAAACAAATCATTTCCCGACCACATTCTAATGTATCAAAACAGTAAGATTTCGCCATCAAATGATCAGATCCCATTATTACAAGTCTTGTTTCACCATATATATATACACAAAGATGAACCAAACAAGTTTTGTATGAACATTACAGGGAATCAGCTACATATCAAACTTCACACCAAGATCGCTCGATTGCCAGAAAACCATGAAGACTCGTCAACAAAATCATATTCCAAGTAATGATCTCTTATGTTTCTTTAATCGAAAAAGGGAAAATCCAAAAAAAAAAAAGGATAATAAAAGCACAAAAATTTCAATCTTTGCATCCTCGTGAATCAACCCACATCAATCTACAAATACGCATATGAATACATGTAATGTGTTAACAAAACAATATACCGTAGCGAGAAAGCGAAGGGAGGGAGCGAGAAACAAGAGATGAGATGCTGCGAGCCGCCATTGACGATTGAAAACAGAGAAAATAGTAAGAAAACAGTAATCAGTTCTCAGTTGTAGCTTGACCATTACAATTATGTTGTATAGTAATGTGCTAACATCCAAAGATGTATTAAGCAAATTGCTTGTACAGAACAGAGCATGTAGATAACGTATTATACGGATAGTTCTTCGGGAACATCCGGGTTAGGATGATTGTAGCTTCCTATATTATGGAGTCTAAACTGCGATCATACGAATTCTTCTTTTTGTTATTATTTATACAGTTAATTAATATTTGGATTGAATTCTTGTAATGGACGTTATATCATCAATTAAGCCGTCACCTATGAACGGTATGTTCAAAAAAAATTTAGAGTGTATATGTGTAATTTTTCAAAAAGTATAAATGATTTATATAAAAAATATTAATATTTTGGTGGTTATATGTGTAATTTTTTAAAATACAGTGATGGTCTGTGCACAATAATTCTAGATTAAAGAGTATGGGGCGTAATTATTCCTAAATATAATTATTAAAAGCAATGTAAAAGAATTTTGTGGATGGAAAGGTGAGAGTTGTTGATTAGTTATAATTAAGATTTATTAACAACCAGATCGCCAATATGATAATTTTTCATGTTTTTTATGTATTGAGAATTCATTAAAAAGAAATGGAAGGAAAAGAACAGAAAGATGCAAGGTCACAATGTGTCAGTGGGCAAATCACGTATTGGATACTATGCACACACATGTCAAGATCTGTCAGTGCCTAAATTTTGACAAACACTACTCACCTGATGCCTGACGGCAGTTTCTTCCTCGATGTCAAGTGTTATTGTCAAATGGGGTGTTTGCAAATTTTAAAAATAAGTTTTTATTGATTTATTATTGAAAAAAAAAATTAAATGTATATATATATATACACTATAAATTTTACTTTAACCAAGTGAGTATAATAGTATAACTAAACAAAATATATAATTCCTTATTCAGTCTTGTATTTTTTATATTGAAAAGGCAATAAAAAGAGTTAAAAAGGTAAATTTACCATCCCAAACACATTTATAATTGCAAAATCTTCATTAGTAAGATAAATACCTTTTTGCTTATAATCAATTTACAGATTTGTGATGATTTATCCACGTTCAATTTGTTTGCACGATTTTTTTTTTTAAATTAATTATGATAAATAAACTATAATAATTCATTTTAATACACTGAACAATACCTTAATGTAATTAACAAAAATAAAATGAATAAAATTATGATAAAAATAGTAAATTACATGACTGATTTTTTTTTTATTCACATGCATCCATAAATACTTAAATTTGAACACAAAACTTATGGTATGAAAATTTGAGCCCAATTTGATATTTTAAATGATAAATTTATTTTTTAAACTTTTTTAATTGCTTCTCCAAAATTAATAATATAAGGCTAAATTAGAAATTACATATTTTTGTATACCCCTATTCCAAAGGGTCTACTAATAATAAAAGAGTGTAAATTTTTGAAAGATTTTCGCAGACCCTCTTAAAATCCTAGAACAATCTCTATCAAGTAAAACGTAGATACACAAGTATGCGCTTCCAGGGAATCTACTTCTTTTCCTCGTCAGGAATGTAGAAAAATTACGGCATACGTCGTTGACCCCCGCCGACGCGAATCAGGTTTCTCTCAATTAATCTCTATTTTTTTTTTCTTTTTTAAGTTTTTGCGGCGAATTTAATCCTCTTTTCGTTTTTGTTCATTCATGTTTTGTTAACTGATGAAGGAGCTACGCGAAAGCTAGTTCTTTTGGGAATCCTCGTAAAGATGCAGCTTTTATGTAATAATGTGCGGGGCTGTTGTGCGTATACTTGTACAGATATGAATGTGGGTGTTTTTTAAATGTATGATTATATCCGCTCTGTTCTATTTAACTAAGTGAACTGAATCCCTGTAGCGTTGGGGCAGCAGGTTATTGAAATCCCTCCTAGTTGTGTGAACTTTTAGTGTGAAAATTCTTTTGATTAGTTTGCCTGTAGTAAAGTAACAGATTTCTTAGTTTTGGACCTTGGACTTTCCACTGGGTTTTTGTAATTCATTGCTATTCTCATTCTTTTGTTAATTTTGAAGTATCAAAGCTCCAGTCTCGAAGTGGTGATGTGGGGGAAAGGAGAAGTTTTTTGTTCTTTTGTATTGGTTTAATTAGGCATAAAAGTACTTTATTTCAATAGCTTAAATGTATATATATATATACGAATATTGCCTATAATGACAACGAAAATAACTATATAGATGTTTATATTAGTTGCCTCTTGGATTGTTAATTGTTTTTTCTCACAGATAGGTTAGATTTCAATGTTCTGTTGTGGTTAGGTTAGAGGTTGGATTTTTGGCTTTGATAGAGTCATTAATAGCACAGGTAGTTAGGTAAGAGATTATTGTGTTGGTAAAGTTTTTTACTTTGCTTCTCTAGCATTTAAATTCAACTAGCTGATCCAAATCCTAGGCCCTTCTGTAAGGCAGACTCTCCAGTTGTTCTGTTTAATTATTTGAAGCACCGGTGATGTAAAGTCATGCTTCATTGCCTCCTTTGATTATTTCCTACGCTAACCGATGTGGAAGGCATAAGTTGTAAATATTTCCATTAAGAAGTCTGAGTTTCCAATATATGTTAACAATTTTCTTTCAAGAAGCCAAGATAGAGGATCATGGTTTTCCGTATGGTTTTGGTTGCTATCCTGTGATCTTGGAAGTAATAATGATGCTCTGAAGAGGATCGCAAATCAGTAAGTTGAACCAGTGATTTGAAAGTTGTTCATTTCATCAGCATTTCCATGTAGAAACACTGGCTAATTTACTTATAGGCAGTTGAGGGGAACCTTGAAATATCTTTGCCACATTCTTCCACTCTCTTTTATGCGTGATATTGGTATTCTGATGTTTGATAGCTTAAACCAATATGCAACGCAAGGCAATTAGTCCTAGTCAAGGTGTGTACTTATGTGATAAATTTGACAGGTTTTCATGAATAGATCTACTCGATTTTCTTCTACAAAGGGCTTGTCTCACCTCTGGTCTCCTCCCCACTCTTTCTGCTATATAGTTCATCTAGTTTTGCTTTTCCCAGATAAGGCACAGAACATTGAAGTTTTTTAATGTTGTTATCAGGTTAATTTGCCTTCAGCATTCTAGCACTTGTATTTCAAGTGTTTATGGAGAAACAGAGCAGTAATCGAGCAACTCAGTTAATTGAAGGTTTGGGCAGCTCTCTTCGCAGATGCATATGTTCGGTTCTTTCAGTTGGTCCTGTTCCAAAACATATTGCATTTATCATGGATGGAAATAGAAGATATGCTAAGAAGCAAAATTTAGAAGCAGGAGCTGGCCATAGGTTTGGATTTCTAGCTCTGATGAATATTTTAAAATACTGTTACGAGTTGGGTGTGAAGTACGTTACCATTTATGCTTTTAGCATTGACAATTTTAAACGACGACCAGAAGAAGTTCAATCCACTATGCAGTTGATACAGGAAAAAATTGAAGGGTTAATTGAGAAAGAGAGTATAATCAACCGTTACGGAGTGAGAGTACACTTCTGTGGAAACCTTAAACTTCTGAGTGAACCCGTGAAGTTGGCGGCTGAAAAAGCTATGAATGCCACTGCATGTAATTCAAAGGCTGTGCTTTCGATATGTATTGCCTACACCTCGACTGATGAGATTGTGCATGCTGTTGAAGAAGCGTGCAAAGAAAAACGGGATGAATTTAGAGCTCTTGACAAAAGTGGAGCCGGATATGGTTTGAGTGGGCTAGGAGAGAATGCAACAGATAGAAACAGCCCTCTTATTGATACAGCAGATGTTGAGAAACATATGTATATGGCGGTTGCACCCGATCCTGATATTATAATCCGCACTTCTGGTGAGACCCGCTTAAGCAATTTCCTTTTGTGGCAAAGTTCATCTTCCCTTCTGTACTCCCCCAGGGTTCTTTGGCCGGACATTGGCTTTTGGCATTTGGTCCGAGCAGTTTTGGACTTCCAACGGAATTTTGCTTATATGGAAAAGAAAAGGAAAGAAAGTTAGATTCATTCACAGATGAGACCTTTGTATCTCAACTTGCTCATGTCAGGGATTCTCTTTGGTCTTTCGATTGGGATGGTGATCTTAATGGATTTCCCTTTACAACAGATGCATATATGGGTCGGGACTTCTTTTTCCAGTGTCCTTACCCTTGGCATGGTGGTCATTCATTCTTCTGATGGAAAGGAAATATACATTAAACGTCACAGAAATGGAGTGTATCTTGTAACTTAGGAAATTGATGTGGCTTGATCTTTTTTGATCGAATCAGGAGTATTGTTGTGTCATTATGCCACTGTTATCAACTCCGAAAATCTGTAATCTCTCTTTCTCTCATATGCAACCAATGTAACTTTTCAGTGGTTGATTCTGTGTTGTGAGTGTTGGTGGTTCACTCTATATTATGGATGTCCCTGCAGATTATTTTCCCTTGTTATCTGCTGTCTCCATCTCTCTCGCTTTTTGTGTCATTCATTTATGATTTGTCAGACCCAAGTCTATGCAAGAAACTTGTGTAACAAAATCAGTTAAGGTGATGGTGTGAGTCCAGTTGCTGCTGTTGAACATGGTTTCTTCACCTGTAATCTTCTGCTCTACTACTAGTTAAATCCTACTCTGAATGGTCCGGTTGATATACCCCAAAACTCTACAATTTTTAGCATATTCTTTGACTTAAAGTTAATAATTAATCTAGTTAAAAGAAATGATATCTCAATAGTTAATGAATCATGTAACTTAGCATGACAGATATGAAGTCTTTTAATAATATTTTAATTCAATTAATACATCAATATAATAAAATATCGTAGATAAGTTGCATCGAAAATGACTCGGGGAAAAATATAAAAGTAATAGTGAAAAATTGCGCATTTCTAACTGCCAAGAAATTACCTCAATTTGGAACCTTGGATGCTGCAAATGAAGCATCACTTTATGAGAAAGAAAGAACAATAATTGAGGAGAATATGATTCTCTGGAAACAAAGAGTTGAGTTGATGATAACTTGACCCATGAACCTCTCTTCACCGTCGAATTATTGATGGTTAAGGATTTCCTGATTTCACTTTCCTTTTTCTGACTATATTTTGTCTTTAAACTATTTTTCTTTTCAAATAAGAAATTGATAGGCTAATAAGGTCTGATTTAGTGAGGTTAATGCCCCACGATCAAAAAGAATCAGACGAATTAAAATCCACCATATCATAAATTTCAATCATCACAAGATATATTTTTATTTCATGACAAGTGTAATTATATCTTTACTTTCAAATTAATCAAGTACGTGGTTAGTAATCATTAATCACTATTCTCACTCCAAGTAAAGTCTATTGCAACACGATTGATGCTTTTCAAGAATCACTACTGTTCGTGTGATGAAATATATGTCAAATGCACCATACAAATAAATGACTATAATTGTTTAGGATTTAAGATTGCTGAACTTCCTAAGAATCATTTACATTATTACATACATTATTTATCTGATCGATAAAAAATATTGTGATTAAATTTATGAATGATGAATAATTGTCTCATTAATTTTTCAAAATGGATATCTATAAGCAATTATTACAAAAGTGAAATAGTAACTTCATATGATTTTAGTTTGCCATCTCAAAAACAAGATTAGGAAATGGGTATTTTCAAGCAATTATTACATGATGAAATAGTTTCTTAAAATAGTATCTTGTAATAAACTAAATTGGATCTTCTATTGCATAATAGTATTATTTATTATTTTATAATTTTAAAAAATCCAACTTAAAAAATGGATGTTTGTAAGTAATTATGTTCATAATATGTTAATAATAACAGCATGATCTTAGTTAGTCACTCCAAAAGCGGAAAGACAGCAGTGTGCGTCTCTCCTAAGCAGATTCTCTCTAATCAATTCTCACGCACTCACTGTGTGAAAGAGTTGCCTACTACACTCCTCTTGATGCTCTTGAGATACGCATATAGTTATCTATTTAAGTAGTGGGGGAGAAGATCGCTGAAGAGGGTATTGATTTGAATTGCCGGTGAAGTAGGCAAACGGGGGCGGATGGAAGGTATGACTTCCGAAGCGTCGGTGACGAAGCTGCCGGAGTGCTTTTCCTCTGTTATCCCAGGGTGGTTTTCGGAGATTAGCCCAATGTGGCCAGGTAATTTGTTTTCTCTTTTTGCTGTGCATACAGAACTGAGGAAATATGTGTATGTCAATATTGTTCGTTGGATGAGTTTAGAAATTTGGAGTTGGATTGATGGCTCTTGTTTCTGGTCTATTTAGCCTTTTAAGTTGGGATAGGGTGTCAAGAAAAGATTTTTGTTAAGAATACGGGTTTGATGTATATGATGCTTGTTGATGGAAACGGATTTGGAATATCTGAAATGGAGTTTTTTACTGTGTCCTGTAGATCCATAGATTAATTCCTTTTGGTTGCCTTAGTTCTCTCCGTATAGTCTGGATGTTTTTGGTATGTGATATTAGATAACCTTTCTGTCTACTTCTTTTGTTTTGGTTGGCTGTTTTCCACATTCAGAAGATTGCAATATATGTGTGTAGCACTAAATTTGTAGTAGTTGTTGCGATCCTTGTTGACTGGTAATCATCCATCAATAATTTGTTTCCCTTCTAGTGAGTTGCGCTACGAATATATAGTAGAGATATGTTCTCCATTAATTCTGCATACTGTCCCTTTTCCTAGTATTCATGCCCTTTAGAATCAGTGCATACTCTTATTATGGTCTATCTTCACCATTTACTGAGCGAAGCAAGCAATTTTTACTGAAAGTACGGAATGAATTTCTTGCCTGCATCAAAAAGCAAGATGAGAAGTAACCCATAAGCGCTGGATAAGACAAAGAAAAAATTCAAAGTGAAAATGCACAATTATAAAAACAGGGGTTATGCTTCCTTTCCTTAACTCTGCTGACTGATACTGTGCTTTCCAATAATAATGTTTGACGTAGTTTCCCCTGTGGGAACATGCAGGAGAAGCACACTCATTGAAGGTAGAAAAAATACTATTCCAGGGAAAGTCTGAGTACCAGAATGTCATAGTTTTTCAGGTACTTGATGCTCTGAAGAGTAAGCATTAGTTTGTCTATAATATCTGTCTTTTGTTTTATATTACTGAATTCATGTTTTCCGGTCAAATGTTACTGCAGTCATCAACTTATGGAAAGGTTCTTGTCTTGGATGGTGTAATTCAACTCACAGAGAGGGATGAATGTGCTTATCAAGAAATGATCACTCATCTCCCATTGTGCTCAATTCCAAACCCGAAAAAGGTATTTGTAATCTAGGGGATCTCTACATTATAACATTATTGCTGGACTGGAATCCCCCTGATCCCAGCTCAGGGTAAGCACTAAGTTAAAAATTCTAGGGTTATTAGAAAGCTAGATAAACTAGAAGGACACAGTTTCCTGTTCATTTATATTGATATCTTTGAACTAAGCAGTACTGGTGGTCTATCTGTATCTGCCAATACAAGCCAAAAATTGGTTACGTATATTGTATGCGGCAATTTTCAGAACTTCCAGAACAATTTCTCTTGTTTCTGTTGTCGGGATACATGTGGAAAAACAGAGTGCTGGATTTTCAAAATTATTGATTTGATGCTTAGGGATGCATTAGTTGTCTGTACCATCTGTTGAAGAAAGGTGACAATTGTTTTTTACTGATGTCAAGCAAGAAATCCCTAAGCATCTTGATCAGCTGCTCTATGTTATTCAATCTTCATGGCCCCTTTCAAGATGTCAAAAAGCATTTCTAGTGTCTTATTAATTGAACCTGGATTGAAGTTTTAAACAGAGCTTCTCTTTCAGGTTCTGGTAATTGGAGGAGGAGATGGTGGTGTCCTGCGTGAAGTGTCTCGCCATTCATCTGTTGAAAGGATAGACATCTGTGAGATTGACAAAATGGTAGTTGATGTGAGTAATTCTGGTTTTCTCACCTTTTCATTTATTTATTTCTGTCCCCCTCTATCTCTGTTTTCTTCTTTCGTCTCTGTTATAATGCAGGTACGTCTCAAATTAGTGCCTTTCATTTCGAAAACTCTGCATTTGTGTGCTGCACTGACCTGTTCTTCACATGGATTCTCCTGGTCTAAGTTTTAGAATTTGGACCATAGTTTTACATATAATGTAATTTAACTAACATACTCCTCCCTTCCAGGTCTCTAAACAATTTTTCCCCCGTGTAGCTGTGGGATTCAACGATCCCCGTGTGACACTGCACATTGGAGATGGTACAGTCAACTACAATATCGTTAACCTTTCGTCCCTTCAGTTTATTTCTTTGTCTTCTCTTTGACTTAAATTGTTCACCTCACTACAATTTAATCCTTTCAGGAGTTGCGTTTCTCAAGGCTGTGCCAGAAGGAACTTATGATGCAGTTATAGTGGATTCTTCAGACCCAATTGGTAGTGTTGTCTTTTAACGAACACCCTCCTTGACCACTCATAAGTGTTCAATTTTAATGTTCAAATTTTAATCCCAGGTCCAGCGCAGGAATTGTTTGAAAAGCCTTTCTTTCAGTCCGTGGCGAAGGCTCTTCGTCCAGGAGGGGTTGTATGTACTCAGGCTGAAAGCATATGGCTTCACATGCACATTATTGAAGATATCGTTGCAAACTGCCGCCAAATTTTCAAAGGCGCCGTCAATTATGCCTGGACCTCAGTTCCCACATACCCAAGGCATTTTCTCTCTTCTTTATCTGTTTCTCATACAACTGTGCTTTTCCGCTTTTGGGCTTTATATTTTCATTTTGTTTTGGTCCGGGCTTCATCAATGTTAGCCGTTCAGTTCCAACTCTTCCAAACACTAAACCTGAAAACAGGCTGTATCTGTAGCAGTAATATGACAATTGACATTATTGGTCATTCTTCTTTCAGTGGTGTTATTGGATTCATGCTTTGTACAACTGAGGGTCCTCCAGTTGATTTCAAGCACCCGATTAACCCTATAGATCTTGATGACAGTCATATCAAAACAAAAGGACCATTAAAGTTTTACAACTCCGAGGTACACTGCATTAGACTTTATGGTTCTTCCCTGCAACTCTTTCAGCATTCCTTCCTGCTATTTGTCTGATATTTTTGCTCTTTGCTTCTGTGCCAAAGATGCATTCTGCAGCTTTCAGCTTACCCTCCTTTGCCAGAAAGGTGATCGAGTCAAAATCGGATTGATATAGTGTGCATCCAGACGAGGCAGATTTAGGATTTATTATTACTAGATGTACATCAAGGCAGAGTTCTCAATCACCACTCCAATTGCGACTTGAATTTCCGACAATGATGTAATTAATCTACGAGAAATGATATATTTCTTCCAGTAAAATGATGAATACGGAAGAAAATAAGTCCAAAACTGGCGTCTGGTCTGTTTCAGATGTTAACGTTTCCCTGACTGCAGCTGAGTAATGCTAAAAACATAAATCATTAAGATAGCCCACCAAAGCAATGTCGTATTTCGACTGAATAAGAATCCAAAAATGGGCACCATCGACTGAAATGAAAGTAACAGCTCACTTCCAGAACCAATTCCCTCTTGATCACAAGTTCTCGTTATTTTCTAAGTCTCACCCAAAATTGGTGCTGTCAAGAAGAACACAATGATAGAAATCCGCTGCAACGATTCCCTGACGTTGATTGATCACCTTCCTCCAGAACTTTTCTTCGTCATGTATTACTTTTTTACTGTTATTACCTACTATAATCTATATTTTATTATTAAGAAGGAACATCCTCTTAATGTCTGCTATGGGACGAAGCCAAGCCCATTTCTTGAACTTTGTCAATAATAGGCACACAAACGAATAGTCCGAATCATGAAAGTTGGACTACCTTTTTACGGGTGGGTCAAAGATAGTTCACCACGTGTGATGAGATTGTGTCAAATTATTGCACAAAAGTCATTGTACATTTGGGTGGTGTCCATTTCTTGCATCATTGCACAATCACTGTCTGAATTGGGGACAGAGTAGTCAGGACAGGTAGCACCGAAGAATTAGGTCATGAAATAAATATGGCTAGCTAAAAATATTTAGTATCCACCAAAGTGTAATTGAGAGGATGATGACGATGATGTTGTGGGATTCATATTGGCCAGTGGGAAGGAGGTTACGTGCTATTCAAAATGTAAAGTGAACATTCAAAACAAGTGCCCTTTACTTCCTATAGAGACAATTTCATCAATTGTCTTTCCTAATATATACTTTTTAAATTCACAATTTTAAAAAAAATTAATAACTATGATTCGTATCCCAATACAATATAATCTTTTTCCTAATTATTGGATTGGGTGAGTATATTCTTAACAATGATTGTCAATTATTTTGATTTCCACCAACTCTTCTTCCCTATCGGGTCACTTTCTTAATTACGAATTGTAGATGATGTTTAAAGAAAATAATTCAAACTAATAATATGGGGTCCCTAAAGTGGGAGGGTTGCCGGCAAGGAGAGGTTGTTTGAGTGTCAAGGTTGAGATTTTACTATTAAAACATTATAAGTTTTAGTCACATGAATATGATTACGCAGTCTATTTCTATAATAATTTTTTATTTTTCTGTTTTTTTAATATATTTATTGATTTAAAAGTATTGATGTATTGAACTAATTTTTTAATTTGAATTATGTAATGAATTGAATCTTAAAAAAAAAAAAAAAGACAAAGGGAAGTAGGAGGGTTCCCAACTTAATTTCCACATTATGGATTCTTGCTACCCAATGATCAATTGATGTTGGTAGAATTTGATGGTTTACCTAATTAAGTTTTGGTTGTGGTTTATATGAATGGGTTTTGTAATTGAATTGCTATTTTTGTCAACTCAACTATATGCTTGTTAACTCAATAATGTCAATTAAATCGAGCAATCGTACCTAATCAGAAGTTTAATATTTTTTTTATTAAAAGAAACATAAAATTTAAAACTATTTTTTTTCTAATAATTTCGAATGCATTTAAGAAAAACATTTTGTAGCTACATATAAATATAGAAACCAAAATTATTCACTTACTAAATTTTATTGCTCCATAAAGTAGTGTAAGTCAAAAGATTATTGTTTTTCCCTTTCAGATAGAACTACAAACTAAAAAAAAAATTAATAATTAAGAACCACAAATTTTGTAAGTGTCCAGACTCCAGACTGAGCTGAATGAATGCTTCACATCGATGAGTACTTTTGTCATTTTCAGAGCAAAATGTGGATGGGAATTTCATATCTCTATCACCATATATATGGTGGTTCTACCTAATTTTGGGACAATAAGATTTAACTTGAAATTAATAAAAAAAAATTCATTGGGGTCAGTGAGATTGACTCGATAAATATTCTTGATGGTAAAATTTATATATTTTTAAACGGTTTAAGTGTATAAAACAATTTGAATATAATCTAGTGCGAACTGAATAAATTATCTACATAGAGTGATCGATCATATAAAAAAAAGTATTATCTTCAATTGTAGTTAGATAATGATTCACAGTTGAGATTTCAAGTTTATTGTTCATGCAGATTGAGTTGGGACAAAACCCACTTTGAAATCCTAGGATAATAATGTTAAGTTGGAAGGATATTTTTGTTAAATGAGCATAATTTTGCAACATGGCACATTTACAAGTATTTGGGAACCTTTTCTAGTCTTTCAAGTACTATGGGGAGTTGTGATTTGTCAAGAAGTAGACAAGTTTTGTTTGCTTATAAATCCCAAAATGATAGTGGAGAAATGGCGGTCTAGTCAAAGACCAATTAACTCACATAATTCCTTTTCATGCACCAACAAAAGCTTGTTTCAAAGCAATTTCAATAGAGTAAAAGTAAGGCTGCATATAAAGCTACAAGTCATGTGGAATCCCACTACTCTTCTCCTTTTAATAGTTTTCTCTTCTCTTTGTTGCATCTTTGATTTCAGTGTCAAACTTATCCCATAATTCTTGATTGTGTGTTGTCCTCTTAAAATTATAGGATTTTGATTCAAGACTCACTCCAAGAAATAAGTACCATGACTGTGCAACGATTATTAATTATTGTTTATATAAGTGAAGACAAAACATCTACTACTGCTAAAAATTATAGCACATATTGTCGCCATAGGTAAAAATCATAATGAATATTGATTAACCGAGGCAAAAATTAAGTTTCATTTCGTTTTGTCCGATCGTGGTATATAGTATTGATATACTGTGACTTTTAACCCATAGTATAGGGAATAATTAATTTTTTTCGTAGTGATTTATATTCGATCTGACTTGATTGTTTTGACATGAAAAATAGCTCCGAACACAATTAAGATTTAACTGTCTCTTTAATACAAAACCATTAAACTTTGATTGTCTACCTATCAGAAATAATGTTGGAAATTTTGGTTATTTGAAAGTTGGTTCTTGCATTTAATTATATATCAGCAGTAAAGGGGGGAGAACACTCGAACAATGTTTTGAGGAAGAAAAAGAAAAGAACAATAAGCACTAAGAATCGTTTTTTTTTTTTTTTCCCATCTTTAAGGAAACACATGAAAACCTTTGTAGCTCTAGCTTATAATAATGTTGCAAATAATCACCAGACAAACACACATTTGGGATCTTTTGTTCTAGAGATATTTGTAGGTTAAGCCCTCCTCCCAAAAGAATAAATTAAGTTACATTTTCGTCATTTGTCTGTTCTAATAATTGTGTAGTTATTGTTGTTGGGGTAGGGGCCCGGGGTGGGGAATAGGGGGTAGGGGAGCACCCCATTCTTTGATCTCTTCTTTATCCAACTATAATTAATGTTGCCCACAACTTTAATCATGTACCAAATATATGACTTGTTCGTCCTATGAATTAATATTGTAATAAATTATTAGTTATATTTTAAAAGCGAAAAATTATTAGCAAATAAATTGTTTGTTATATCAATTTGCGATGGTTAAAAGCATTTTACAGATACCTAAACATTGAAATATTAAAAGTGATTTAATGTTAGCATTTAGAGATGTTGTAGAGATCTAAAGGGCAAATAGCTTTTGCTTGTCATGAAAAAACACTTTCTTCAATATTTACCAATACATTTTTGTTATTTTTATTATCCAATTAGATTTATCGATGTGACAATTACAATTAATATTATATATATATATATATGAGTCGTATAGTCAGAAATATATAATAAGCTTTGAAACGACTGTAAATAAGTGTTACGTTTCATATTTTGGTTTACATACATGTACTATGTGTCTCAAATACTTCACTAAGTGTGTGAATTTTATATATACATGTAATATTTATATTTAAAATATAATATAAAATACACTATCTATATATATATATTAATAATTGAAATTAATGCAACAAAATGTAGTGTGAAGAGGGGGGAAAACAATAAAAGTGTCGGCCCTTTTTTTTTTTTGGGTCCATTTAATAATAATACAAGAAAATGTAGTGTGAAAGAAACAAAAATGGAAGAAATGAAATTATGTGATGGATGTTGACTAAGAGAAAAAAACATAAAGGAAAAGGATAAAAAAGATGTTTGTCCTTTTATTGCATCTCCATGTATTACAAAATAGAACAGCAAAGTTCTTTTGTCAAAACACATATTGATTGTAGTCGAGAAATTCTTAACCCACTAAAAAGTGATAACAGAAAATATTGTCTAAAATAAGTTATCAAGAAATGAAGTTGATTACTTGCAACCTTTAATTTTTTGACCTATAAATTAGTTACATTACATTAATAAAATAAATTGTCCATCAAAAATTCAAATTTTATGCACAATATGTTAGTTAGAAAAGGCAGAAGAAAGAAACACAAGAAATGGGGTGTCTCAAAGTATACATCAAAAGTCCCATATAATATCAACATGCAATGTGGGGACAACATCTCACATCACACATTGCTGTTTAGGTCAAACAAACCAAGTTCCTGAGCTGATTGCATTGCATTTTAATTCCAAATAAATAAATAAATAATATAATGGAAGCATGGGGATTGATGCATCCAACATTTATGAACCATTCATACACAAAATTGAATATTACTTGTTGACAGCTATTGGAAATTTGGAACAGGTCGGTATGAAGATGAGATTATTATTTTGTGTATGTAATTCGACCTGAAATAAAAGTGTGATGATAATTGATCTGATGCATTTATAATTTAATTTAATTAAATGAGATGGAATAAATTTGACCAGCATTCGCACCCATAATTCTTGTGTTCAGTAATCCAAGATTTTATGTGATATTTGTTGGCTGGAAAAAATATCTAATTCTGAAAAAAAAAAAATTCTTTTTTGTCTTTTTGTAATTCGAATTATGTTTGTTTTTGTATTTCATCTTTTTTTTTTGTCAATTTATCATTTCAATTTTACGAAATTTGCATTTTGTCATATATGTGTCCATTTTTCAATCGATCTTTTTATTTGACATACCATGCACATGTAATATTTTACCCGTACATTGTCTTTAAATATCACATGTGCAGTATGTGATGCTTTTTATAATAAAAAAATCGATCAGAAAACAATGATATATAGCAAAGTATAAATTCTGTAAAGTTGAGATGATAAATTAATAAAAATAAATAAATAAAATGACAAAATATAAAAACAAATATAATTTATCGTTTTTTTTTTAAATGTGAATTTATTCTGAAACTTGAGACTATGTAGTTTAGAAATTATCTGCTTTAACAACAATAAATGTGCAGACCACTTCTAAGTTCTAACAATTATTTTAGGGGTTAATTATATTTATACTCCATCCAGATATGTAAACTTATACTTCATCTAAAAAAGTTCCAAAATTACACTTATACCCCTTCAAAAATTCACAGTTTACACTAAACCACCTTACGTTAAAGTTTGGAAGAAAAATGCTACCGTCAACAAAAAGACTATACATGAAAATATTAAATTAGAGATAAATTAGAAATTTATTTAATTTTTTGTGCTGATGTCGCCATTTTCGATCTAAATCTCAGTGGAAGAAGGTCAAATATAAATAAAAAAAATCCAAAAGAAGTGTGAGTATAATTTTAAATTTTTTGAAAATATACATATATATAATTTCACATTTGTAGGGGCTTAAAAATCAAAATTGGACCCAACTAGGATGGTCACTCAGCTTTTTATATGGTAGCCTGGTTGGTACATCCTCGTTAGGCTGCATTAATTATGATGTTATATTTCATTTGGCTGTCCAAATCTTGGTTCAACACTATTACTTTACCTTATTAAAGGGGTCACAGTGCAATTTGGTCATAATATCTCATGTAATTTTAAGTATTTCTTTTTCTTTGTGTGTTAGATGCGTAGAGTAATACAACGTATATTTTTACTGTTAATGTGATAATTTTGATTCTGTGTTTTCTCAAACTTATTATTTTCCAAGTTTTATTCAGAAGAAAAGGCTATTTTCCTGATCATAATTGTATTTTCTTTAATTGTTAAATTACAATATTCATTATATTGCAATAAAAAAATATATAAATTATACTGAGTGTTTTTAGATTTGTCATCATTCAATACCCCATGTTGTTTGAAAAAATAAAAATACTTTTCTAAAATTTATAGTCGTCTAACAAATATTTTTCATGACAACCCATTATAAAAAGATATTTGTTAGACGATTGTTAATTACAATAAATATTTTAAATAATAAAAAATATTTATAATTATAATAAATTTTAACAAGGTTGGTTGTAATTTTTTTCTTTTAAAATAAAATCTGAAAGATAATACAAGTAAATATGAGGGTGAGTTTGAGAATAGCCAAGGGTCAACCACCTAGAAATAGAGGGTTTGAATATTAAACTCGAGTTCGTGAAATTCAAGGTACTTTTTTATAATCCATAGCAAAGATCTACATCTTAATCTCTTTATTATCTGCTTGATTCCACTTCCACAACACACGTTTACACGTCTCTCTCTCTCTCTCTCTCTCTCTCTCTCTCTCTCTCTTCTCTCTCTCACACACACGCACCTAGGAGACCAGTAGTTGCCAACTTATATAATACGCGAGTTCACCTCAAGAAGAAGAAATAGATTATAAACCAACTCCACCTCAACGAAGAAAAACCATTCAGCAAGAAACATAGACAAACCCACTTCTGATACACATTAAACGATCTATCACTTTCCTTCAAGAAAAAAGCTACATTTTAAATACAATCTTTCACAATCACAAGCAAAATATTCCCAAGTCTATATGCTCTTATTTCAAGTGCTAACCTTTCTTTTCCACTTCTTTTATATATTTATATTATTATTACTACACTTACACCACTTCTATGTGGCTTTTTTTCTTTTATTTTCTTTCTTGCTGGGATGTTGTTCAACGGCTGCTTCCGACACATTTAGGTACTACCCCAATAAATAATTCATTTTCTTGGTATATATAATTTGGTGCGTGTCAGTACGTGTTGTCTTCAAAGTTCTTTACTGGGGCGGGTGGTTTGGCAAATGGGTCGTTGTTAGAATTCCTGAATTTGCACTGCAAATGATTTTCTTGAATTTCTGAGAGCATCTTCCATGGATCTTGAAAGTGGGTCTTATCAGAATCTAGTAAAGGTGAGTTTTTGAAGTTACAACCTTTGGATGATTTTAACATATTATTTTCATTTTTTTTTTAAATTTTCTGATTGGGATATTGTGTTGGAGGTTTGCAGAGAGAGTCTTGGAGAACAACACTTACATTGGCTTATCAGAGTTTGGGAGTTGTATACGGGGACTTGGGTATATCACCATTGTATGTGTACAAGAATACTTTTGATGAAGATATTGCACATTCTGAGTCCAACGACGAAATCTATGGAGTTCTGTCCCTTGTCTTCTGGACATTAACTCTTATTCCTCTTTTGAAGTATGTGTTCATTGTGCTGAGAGCTGATGACAATGGCGAAGGAGGCACATTTGCACTGTATTCACTCTTATGTAGACACGCCAAAGTAAATTCATTGCCTAGTTGTCAGTTGGCTGATGAGGATTTGTCTGCTTACAAGAAGGATATCACTAGTCCTGAACCATCAACTTTTGGGGCAAGGCTAAAATCTACTCTTGAAAGATACAGAGTGTTGCAGAAATCTTTGCTTGTGTTGGCTCTTCTTGGTGCTTGTATGGTGATTGGAGATGGTATATTGACTCCAGCGATTTCGGGTATATACGTCACTGTTAATTCTACTATTCTGTCAAGCTTGAACTATGGAGTTTGTTAATTTCTGCGGTTAATTTTGGTGCAGTATTTTCCGCAGTTTCTGGTGTTGAACTTGCCATGGCAAAAGAGCATCACAAGTGTAAGATTCTCAGTTTTCTGTCTTAATAGTTCCTATCTGTAGTTTTTGGCTTGTCATGAATGGATAAATATACTTGAGTAATAGTGTTTTTTTCATGGCTGAATAATTCACTCATCAGGTAAGAAATTGATTTTGTTATAGGTTTAAGAAACCGTAGAGGATTTCATTAGTAAATAAGTCGATTACGTTTTAATTCTTTATACATAGTTGGACGGTGACCATGCTGATTTCACTATTAAACTTTGTGTTTGGACTATTCAGATGCTTAAATATTATGCTCTTATCATATTTTCTACGTTTCTTTGATATGTTTTAGTCCTAAATTCTGAAAATACTGGTTAACAAGTTCATGTTTTCCCTGAAATGTAATAATCTTGCAGATGTAGAAGTACCAGTTGCTTGTATCGTACTGATAGCCTTGTTTGCCCTTCAACATTATGGCACCCACAGGGTTGGATTCTTGTTCGCCCCCGTGGTCATAATATGGCTCTTGTGCATCAGTGCTATTGGTCTGTATAATATTCTCCACTGGAATCCTCACGTGTATCGAGCTCTATCACCATACTACATTTACAGATTCTTAAAGAAAACTCAGGTAGAAGGTTGGATGTCCTTGGGAGGAATTCTACTCTGCATAACAGGCAAGTAGAAGCACTTGAAATGCGGAACAAGTCGGGATATCTATCGCTGCATACAATATGTCTCTTTTTCCTTACAAGACTCTCTAACACGTGGTTTAACTCTTCCAGGTTCAGAAGCAATGTTTGCAGATCTTGGGCACTTTTCCCAGTTGTCGATAAAGGTTTAAGTAACTTCCTTTTAGTTATCTGATTAACTGGCTTTCTTTCTCATCTGAATTTGATCATCAGAAGCAATGTATTATTTAATGCTGGAGTTAAATTTTGCATGTGAGACTTTAATGGTTCATGTTTTGATGCTGTCAAAGGCGACGTTTTGTCTGACATACGTCCACTTCGAATTTGTAGATAGCTTTCACATTTTTTATCTACCCATCACTGGTCCTTGCATATATGGGGCAAGCTGCATATCTTTCTCAGCATCACGATATTCAAACTGATTACCGGGTTGGATTTTACGTCTCTGTACCTGGTATATTATGTTGAACTTAAGCTATTTAAAGTTAAGTTATATATTCATGAATTAATTCCGCTCACAAGATATAATCTTGTACTCTTGTGCTAGAGAAATTAAGATGGCCGGTTCTGGTGATTGCTGTCCTTGCTGCAGTGGTTGGAAGCCAAGCCATTATTACCGGAACTTTTTCAATCATTAAGCAGTGCTCTGCTCTGGGGTGCTTTCCTAGAGTCAAAATAGTTCACACGTCTTCAAAATTTCATGGGCAGATATACATACCTGAAATCAATTGGATTTTGATGATCCTATGTCTTGCTGTCATTATTGGCTTCAGAGACACCAGGCGAATGGGTAACGCATCAGGTAAGAAGCAAACAAAACTTACCGTAACCTCTTATGTATCATCAAGAAATAGGTTAGAAATGCAACATAATTGTCTTAGCTCCTCTCTCATAACATCCTAGCTAAAGAAAACATGTTGTTTTCTCTATTCAGGTCTGGCAGTTATTACTGTGATGTTGGTTACAACTTGCTTGATGTCGCTCGTAATTGTTTTATGCTGGCACCAGAGCGTTCTTCTAGCAATTATCTTCGTTTTATTTTTTGGTGCAATAGAAGCCCTCTTTTTCTCTGCTACTCTGATCAAATTCCTAGAAGGAGCCTGGGTGCCAATTGCCTTTTCATTCGTCTTCATGATAGTGATGTGTGTCTGGCACTATGGGACACTGAAAACGTACGAGTTTGATGTTCAAAACAAGGTATCTGTTGACTGGCTCCTCGAGCTCGCTCCCAGTTTGGGCATCGTACGGGTACGTGGCATCGGCCTCATACACACAGAACTTGTATCCGGAATCCCAGCTATCTTCTCTCATTTCGTCACCAATCTTCCAGCCTTCCACCAGGTTCTTGTTTTCCTATGCATTAAATCCGTCCCCGTTCCCCATGTTAGACACGAGGAGCGTTTCCTTGTCGGACATATTGGTCCGAAAGACTACCGTATCTACAGATGCATTGTCCGGTATGGTTATCGTGATGCTCACAAGGACGACTTACAATTTGAGAACGATCTTGTTTGTAGCATAGCAGAGTTTATAAGGACTGGAAAGACATGTCTAACCGACGCAGACAAACACTCACCAACACAAGGTGATGAAATGGTTGTAGTTGGGACACCCTCTACTCATCTAGATGGGATTCAATTGTGTGAGGAAAACGGGGCAAATCTTGAAATGCCTGGAACGTCTGAGCTAAGAGAAATACGGTCTCCACCGGCTGTTAAGCCAAGAAAACGAGTAAGGTTTGTGATTCCTGAGAGCCCGATGATGGACAAAGGTGCACGTGAGGAGCTACGGGAGCTAATGGAAGCTAGAGAAGGCGGCGTGGCATACATATTGGGACACTCATATGTGAGAGCAAAGCAAGGGTCAAGTTTGGTAAAGCAAATGGTGATAAATTTTGGGTATGATTTTTTGAGGAGGAATTGTAGGGCTCCCACTTATGCTTTGAGTGTGCCTCATGCTTCAACATTAGAAGTGGGAATGGTGTACCATATATAAATGGATGTGGGTTGTAAAGAATGTTTTTCAAGTGTTTTTGTACATGTGTTTTGTAACTAGATGGAATTATTACAGATGTTGATGGTACTGAAAATGAGATTGTTAGAAAGATATGAGATAAGGCTAACCTTGTCGGAAGCCTACCTGGGCGGTCATGTCATCCAAATTCAACCAGTTTTGGACAGCTTCATAGGAATAGTTCAAAACAAAGGCCCAATGGAGATACAAGGTTAAAACCAACATTTGAGCTCTGGTATTCTCAATAATATAAATATGGATCTTAATTTATTTAAATAGGGAGGAAAATGATATATGTGACAATTGATATTTTTTGTTAGTACCTTACTGTATATATGTCCATCAACACTTAATAAGTTATGATGAATAATAATTTTATAAGTGAGACAAATATACACATATTGATTTAAAAAAATTGTCATTTGAATCCAAACAACCAATCACCACTTGGTTCGAAATGGGAAAAAGCAGCAGTAGGAATGCCACGCAATTTGCAGTTATCAAGTCAACAAACTCGGCTCCGGTTTTACCGAATTTATTATTAATTTTTATTTGTTAGTGTACAAGTATCATAAAGCACGATTTCAGTTTCCAACCAACCAAATCTTCCACAGAAATCGCCAATCTCTTCACGACATAGGAGTTGGGGACTTTATCAGTCACCATCCTTCACCACTCAAAAAAGAATTAGTATATTTTCATAATTTTATCTGAAAAATAAAAATAGAAAAAAATATGAAGGGAGTAGAATGTACGTGCGCAGTGGGCCCCATGGATTGGGGTTGTGGATAGGGACGAAGCCCAAAACAAACCCTCTTCATTAAAACTAATCAACCCACACGCCATCTTTCTGCCGCAATATACGGCCTTTTTGGATAAAGTAGGTCCCACTCACCCAAACCCACGTGCCTTTCACGTGGCACCTCCCCATGCTTTCCTGGTTCCCGGTATATGTGTTGACGTGCGTGTATATGTATGGGCGACGGTGTCTGAGGGTGCAGGTACACAGTCCACCAAATGATTACACGTGGGGAGAGTTGGTACTATATATTGAGAGTGGTGGGTGGACGAGGAAAATGGAGATTGCAAGTCACATATCGTTGTCTGTCGCCCCCCCATAATTATCCACTTTCGCCCTTGTATTCACCTAATCTGGCGCCATGTTACATTTATTTACACTCATGCCACTCCTTCACATTTTTCCTTTTTTCTTTCTTTTTTTTTTATAATTTATTATTTATATAATTATTACTATATCATATCATATGTATAATCCCAACAAAGATATACAAAATCTTGGCATCCATCATCGTATTTGTGCTGACACACTATCATATATGTATACTCCTGGCATTAACCTAATCAAATTTCACTAGCTCATTAATACACTTTTCAAATTTTCTGAAATTCATTTTTCTTTTTTTTGTTTATCGACATAAGAAAAACAGGCAGCACACTCGACGTATTAGCGCAATCCTCATGTCGTGCACAAAAATTTATATGTTTTATAATATTTTATTAAATTATAAATTATATGAAAATATTTTATAATTTAATAATTGTCTTATTATATATAATAAAAAAATACAATATCAAATTATTTAATAAATTTATTTATGGTGCATTTGAAAAAATAATTTCAAATCCACCATTGCTCAATAAAATATAGTCTAAAATTAGAATAAAATGATTTGAAATTCTTTAAATTTGGACTTATCCAAATAATTTATCATTAAGAATTTAAAATTTATAATTTCAAATCTTTCAATTCAAATGCAATTTTACTGAATATTTTGACAATTGATGAGGTTGAAGAGAACAACTTATTTCATGAAAATCTGTCCCATCTTACTTTGTTCATTGATGACATATTTAACCACTTTGAATATCATATTTCAATATCCAGATTTTATCCAGAAGAACAGTATAACATATTTCAATAACTATATTTATATTTGAAATAGATTAAATGTTAATTTAGCAAGTTTTAATCACATATTCTCAATCTTAATATTCAAATAAATTTTACTAAGGAGACTTAGTTTAATTAACTAAATAAACATCCATAATGAAAAAGTCATAGGTTCCAATTAGGCCAATATGTGTGTACTCGTCTATCTTAACAATAATTGTTAATTAATTTATAATAATAATAGTTATTAGTTAGTTGTATATATTTGATATTTATAATTGACTTATATAAATTCTTAATAATTAAATTTTATAATATAATTGTAATTAATTCATTAAAAAAAATATTCAAACAAATTTCTACATAACAGAGAAGAAAAAACAATGCCAGTTAGGAAGCGGAAGTGGGCGGGCGATAAGTACCGGCGGCGGGGGTGCTGCCTCCGCTCATCTCCACCCCACCACCCAAGAATTAAGTCAAAACTATCCGCTATTTGCAGAGCAACTTTTATTTTTAGTTGTTACAATTATTAATACTACTTCTTAGCTGCACACCCCCCCCCCCCCGAAGTTAATATTATAAGGGACTTTTTTATAATTTTTTTATAATTATAAATATTTTTTATTATTTAAAAATTATAAACATTCATCTTAAAATTAATAATCATCTAATAAATATTTTTTCGTAACAGTCCTATATAAGGAATATGTATTAGGAAATCGTTAATTTTAAAAAATATTTGTAAATTTTCAAATAATTATGGACCATTTGTAATAATAATAAATTTAAAAAAAATTCATTATAATTCATGTTAAATAACAGTATAAAAATTACTATTTCAAAAGAAGCACTAAATATATATAGATATATATATATATATATATTAAAATTGAATTAAACGCGCAGTTTCTATAAATATCATGACCTTTCTTCTCTAAATAAATAATTGATTTTATATATTACCTTTTCGACATTAGTGATTCAAATACAAAGACCAAGTAAAATGGGAAAAGAAACTTAACACGTGGATCACACATCCACGAGCAAGTCGACCACACCTCTTGAAATTCATACATCATATTAGTTTGATTGTACTTGTGTTAGGACCTTCTGTTTCCCCACATTTATGCATTAACTCGACATAGGACAACAGAACAAGTTTTTGTAATTGTCAAGGCACATGCACATATGTTGAGGTGGTGGAGGAGGACAATTACTTGGATCCAGCTGCATATGCTTATATTTTTGTTTATGTTGTTACAACAATTTCCACGAGCCTAAATTTATATATGTACTAGGTAATGGGCATAGCTACTAATAACATATATTTAATGCCGTATATTTTGTAGATGTAAGTACAATAATTACAACGTGCGAAATTAGGAAAGTGGCTAAAGCTCATTTAATTTTTTGCACCCGTTAGAAATAATTTTTTGTTTCATTGAATTTTTTATAAATTATACGTGAAACTATTAAATATTTATGAATTACTGATCCTAAAATCTATATTATATGTACTGATTATATTTAGAAATTGTTCTTTAATGAAATGTGGACAAAACAAAAGTGAAGTAGTTGTTGTAGCTATTTGGTGGGCAAAATGTGAACTAATGACAAAGAATTGGGGGAATTATATATAGTTACACAATAATTGAAGAAAACTGTCATAAATGTAAATATCCCAAAATGCCATAATTTTACCAGACAAGAGGACGTGCAATAACAATAATGCACTCATGCTGCCCATATATAAGGAAAATGTTACCCGTTTTTTCTTGTTAATCCCGTGTAAATGTATGTAAATTATATGATAAATATAGTGTAGTTGTTGTTAATTAATACACAATTCAAACGTATATATATGATTTTGGCATCATATGCACATTGGGGGAGGGGGGAATGTTTGTTTTAATTGTTACGAAAGTTAATTTAATCAAAGCTTTTGTTGGAATATTTTATCAATGATCATAAAATCGGGTGAGTTTTATTTTTATTTTATTTAATGATTACTCAAGATGATAAGTAGGGGATCGTATTTTTATTACCTTTTTTAAATAAAAAAGAAAATAGTTGCTCGTGTCTCCTAGTGAAATTAAATAACAATTTGGAAGGAGTGATTTGCTTATCCAAATTTGACCTAAATTATCCAATTAAAATATTAGAAGGAAGTCCTTGGCACAACTTATATCATGGCACAAGGCGTGAATATGAAATGCTTGAGGGATAACGTTTTTTATTAGCACTCATCGACTCCTTTTTTCAGTCTCTGACAAATTGGTCACACAATTGACCTTAATACCCCCATACTAGTTGCATTTTACACCCATCCACTCCAATATAACTTTTTTTCTTTTACATCTACACACATATATATATATATATGTAGATAATATCAATTTATGAGGTCGATATCCCATAACTTTAAGGTAATATGTCCAAATTCTAGCAAATATGTGGGATGTTATTATATTTTAATTAGATATAGTTACATGATAGTGATGATTGGTATATAATTGTTGGATATAAATATTTCATATTGATAATTATAATCGAAATATTAAAAAAAAAAAATCATCACTTTCCTTCAAAAAGAAAAATAACAGACATGGCAAATTATTACTTCTCATTCAATAGAACAAAACAAATTAAATGCAATAATTGGTGACGGGCTTAGTGTACTAAATAACAAATTTTTTGAACGTCCATAAGAGACGCGGTTTATATCGTTCCACTTAAATGATTGAATGGGAATAAGCACTATAAATAACTACTCGCTCATCTTATATGAAGGTATATAGTTTTAAAAAATAACGTGTTTTTAATGTGTATTGCAACGGTGCAACCCAAAGAAGAAATTGTCTTTTATATTTCTTCTCGTACCATCAACAATTAAATTTTAGTTCGATGATATAGGTTTTTTTTAAAAAAAATCTTATTTAATCATATTAAATTCGACTTTTTTAGATCAACAAAACATGACATTTAAAAAAAAAGTAAAAACTAATTAAAATTATTACTAAGTGTGTCAAGACACGAACCAAGAACAAAAGATTTGTATGAAAAGTGTTTTTTTTTGTTTTTCCAAAAAAGATAAATTCTGATTGCATGAATCTAATGAAGATACTATAAAGTCAAAATAATCCACATTAATGGCAAAGAAAAGACTGAAGATAAAAAGGTTAAAAAAGAATGCCTACACCAAAAATAGAGAAAATGACAAGAAAGGGCACGTAATGGCAGTGCCGTAATAAAAGAAAAATTTGAGGGGCAAACGCTTGTAGGGAGAGAGAGAATGTATGAGATCGGAACCAGGGTTAGTTCTGACTATAGTGAAGTGCCCTCGTCTCTATCCTCTGCTTCTGCAAGTGCACTTTTTCCACGTCATTTTTATTTCTTTTTTTGGGGAGTATTTCAACTCTTCAACCAGTTGTACTCCGTGCTTCCACCGCTTGTACACTTTCTATCCATCGCGCTGCATTTATTGTCTCTCTCTCTTAAACGCATGTAATCTCAAATCTCTCACTCTGTCTCGCACTTTCTCTCTCTACAAAAACTATATCCATCTGTACAAAATTCTAAATTCTCATTCTCTCTCTGTTCGCCTGTTCGGTGCTCTCTCTCTCATTCTTCCCTCGTTCTCTCTCCAAAATTCTCTGAAGAAAGCAGACTGTGAAACATTCTGGCAGTGCTGACGTGGACAGCATTTCCGATCACCGGTGATTGGTTCTGCTCTCTGAGATCGCTTTTCTGAAAGAATCAGTTGCTTTTTTTATAAGTAATGGATACAGGATTAGGTGTGAAAATTTGTTATTTTTTGTTTTATTGTTCTAATCAGAATGTCTTGTGAGCGACTACAATGGAAAATTGAAGCTTGTTAGTGATTCTTCTGTTCTGTTTTTTTGTGTACTTTTTAGCGGTGTGGTGAATTTTGTAGCTTCTTTCATTTAACATTCTGTTTTGCTTGTTCACAGGAGTTTGATGGTTTACGTTTCATGAGAAAAGATTGACGATTAATTTGAGCATACTGGTTTCTTGTCAAGGTAAAGCCGGAACTCTATGTTTTTTCATTTTTAAAGCAGTTTAAGAACCATTAGTGCTGATGACTTGTTATTTACTCTCCGTTTTCTGGTAAATCCACTGTCATTGTTGTGTTATTTATCATGTTTTGTTGATTCAATCAAATGAGTTTGTCACAAACTCACGGCCAATAAATACATAGACGCCCATGTATATGTATATATACATTTTCCTTTTTGAATGCCTTTTTTATTATTATTTACATTATTCATTTATTTCTCTATTTTTCTTTTTTATTTGGGGGGGGGGGGGGGGGGGGTTGGGGG
>NC_026146.1:17621716-17665352 GCF_000512975.1 Sesamum indicum | reverse complement strand
TTTGGGGGGGGGGGGAGTGCGGCTTGGGGTATGGTCTCTTAGCCTCTTACTTATTTTACCTGAATTTACTATTTGTGATTTATTCTTGTGTTGTAAGTTATGAGTCTGCAAGCTGAAGGTTCTAGCGAGTTATTCTTTAGGTTTGAAGAAGAGAAAATCAAGATCACTGCATAATAACGTCCTATCACTTACTGTAAATGGAAAAAGAATGTTTTAGAATGACATTCCACAGGATCCTCAGTGGTATTGGATTCTGTCGGAATCTACATCATACATCTTTGGGGTGATGGTTGGATTATTTCGGCAACGAAGATTCTATGCAGAAATTACGCCCATAGCTTACGTGGTTATTGATCTTCGTTGTTGGCTATAATGCTTTTCTGTTTGTTCCTGGTTTGATTTTGCTTGTTGCTAGGTATTACTTGAGTCATTAGGTGCGCCTGACATGTGAATTTCAAAATGGAGATGCTATCAATGTAATTTATGAATATGATGTCAACTGTATGTCGATATTTGGAAATTAAAATAAAATCATACTTTCTTTTCCAGAGTTGTACTTGTGAGTCTTATTATTTTAAAGATCTCTTGTCATATACGACTATGTTGTGAATGCAATAATGGATATGGCTTTAATGATGATCTCTATTGTTTTTCCTCATTAAATACTTCTGTGAGAAGATCTAGCATTTTGAGTCCAAGTAACGTTTTCCGTCTGATTGATGGTAGGTCAATAATGCTATCTGATAATTTATGATCTTACGTGGAAATAATATTTCCTGGAACTGCAGTTTCGTGCAAACCAGTGCTGAAAAGGTACTTACGGAGCAGAACCAGTGCTATGATGGCGTCAAAATCTTGTGGAAATTTCTTGGGTTTGGCCTCTGGGGAATTGCTGGATGTTCCTCAAACTCCTAGAGGTCTTCCGAGGGTGATGACTCTTCCTGGAATTATATCTGACAGCAATTTGAGCAGTGATGTGGACTCGGATAGCAAATCATCTTTTTGCTGTGAACGCATAATCATAGTCGCAAACATGTTGCCTTTGCATGCTAAAAAGGATAACGGGACTAGTAAATGGCGTTTTAGTTTGGATGAGGATTCACTTTTATTACAACTGAAGGATGGATTCCCACCTGAGACTGAAGTAATATATGTGGGATCCCTCAAAGTTGAAATAGAAGCCTATGAGCAGGAAGAAGTTGCACAGAGACTTCTTGATGAATTCAAATGCGTTCCCACTTTTCTTCCTCATGATATCCATAAAAAGTTCTATTATGGTTTCTGTAAGCAACAACTCTGGCCTCTTTTTCATTACCTGCTGCCTATGTGTTCAGATCATGGTGATCGCTTTGACAGACAGCTGTGGCAAGCCTATGTGTGTGCAAATAAACTTTTTGCTGATAGAATAATGGAAGTAGTCAATCCAGAGGATGATTTCATCTGGGTTCACGATTACCATCTGATGGTGCTTCCTACATTTCTAAGGAAGCGTTACAATCGAGTCAAGCTTGGGTTTTTCCTTCACAGCCCATTTCCTTCATCAGAGATATACCGAACGCTGCCTGTTAGAGATGAGATTCTGAAAGGATTACTGAATTCTGATTTGATTGGTTTTCACACATTTGACTATGCGCGGCATTTCCTCTCATGCTGTGGTAGAATGCTTGGCCTGGACTACGGATCTAAGAGGGGGCATATTGGACTTGATTACTTTGGCCGCACTGTGTATATAAAAATACTCCCAGTAGGTATTCACATGGGTAGGCTGGAATCTGTCTTAGATCTGCCATCTACTTTCAACAAAGTCAAAGAGATACGTGAACAATTCAAGGACAAGAAGTTAATTCTTGGCGTTGATGACATGGATATATTTAAAGGCATCAGCCTGAAGTTGTTAGCTTTTGAACAGCTCTTGCAGCTACAGACAGAGTTACAAGGAAAGTTGGTGTTGGTTCAAATCGTGAATCCTGCTAGGAGCTCCGGAAAAGATGTCCAGGAAGCAAAAAGGGAAACATACACAACTGCGAAAAGGATTAATGAGATTTATGGCTCCCCCGATTATGAACCTGTAATCTTGATTGATCGTCATGCTCCTCGCTATGAGAAGACTGCCTATTATGCAGCCGCAGAATGTTGCATAGTTAATGCAGTGAGGGATGGTATGAACTTGGTCCCATATAAGTATATAGTATGCAGGCAAGGCTCTTTTGCCATGGATGAAGCTTTGGGTGTGAAACTAGATTCTGCCAGGACTAGCATGCTTGTCGTGTCGGAGTTCATTGGTTGTTCTCCATCTCTGAGTGGAGCAATTAGGGTGAATCCCTGGGACATTGACTCCGTTGCTGAGGCCATGAATATGGCTATTACCATGCCTGATGCAGAAAAGCAACTGCGACATGAGAAACACTATCGATATGTCAGTTCTCATGACGTGGCTTATTGGGCTCGCAGCTTCATCCAGGACCTAGAGAGAGCTTGTAAGAATCACTATGATAAGCGTTGTTGGGGCATTGGTTTAGGCCTGGGTTTTAGAGTTATCTCACTTTCTCCAAGTTTTAGGAAGTTATCTGTTCATCACATTGTCTCAGCATACAAAAGGACAAGCAGAAGGGCAATATTTCTGGACTATGATGGTACTGTTGTACCTCAATCCTCAATTGTTAGCTCTCCGAGTCCTGAAGTGGTAAATGTGCTTGATGCTCTCTGTAATGATTCCAATAACACAGTATTTATTGTTAGTGGGAGAGGAAGGAGTTCACTAAGTGACTGGCTTGCTCCTTGTGAAATATTGGGACTGGCTGCTGAACATGGGTATTTTATGAGGTACTGGAATCTTTTTGAGTAGTTTGCTTCTACTTTTTTTTTTGTAGAACCATTTCTTTCTTTTTGAATAAATGTGTGTAACTAAAATCTGCATGTACTTTATACAGGTTAAACAAAAACGCTGACTGGGAATCATTAGCTTCTGATCTTGATTGGAAGGCAATTGTAGAGCCTATTATGAAACTTTATACAGAAGCAACTGATGGATCCTCTATTGAGATTAAAGAGAGTGCATTGGTGTGGCATCATCAGGATGCAGACCCCGACTTTGGCTCCTGCCAGGCCAAGGAACTGTTGGATCATCTGGAAAATGTGCTTGCAAATGAACCTGCAGTCGTTCGAAGGGGACAACATATCGTTGAAGTTAAACCACAAGTATGCTCTCTCTCTCTCTCTCTCTCTCACATACACACACACACACACGGAGAGACTCACATGCCATGCTTGCATGCTGATTCATACTGACAGATCATAATTCATAGGGAGTGACCAAGGGGTTGGTTGCTGAGAAGGTGCTCTCAATGATGGCAAGCAATGGTAAGGCGCCAGACTTTGTGATGTGTATTGGAGACGATAGGTCGGATGAAGATATGTTTGAGAGCATATCAAGTGCTGTCTCCGGTTCACCCCTTCCTGCATCTCCAGAGATATTTGCGTGCACTGTTGGGCAAAAGCCAAGCAAGGCCAAATATTATCTTGATGATACCGTTGATGTCATGAGACTTCTTCGAGGTCTTGCCAATGCATCGAATCCAAAGCCTCGGGACAGCGCAGACTTCCAGGTTGCCTTTGATAATGTGTGCTAAAAAAATAAGGTAGGTTATGTAAAATGTTCTGCTTTGGAGAATTCTCTGTAGCTGAACAGGAAAAAGTTGATATAATCAATTTACTTTAATAGGGTGTGTAAACTGGAAAATGCGGGACTTTTAGGGGCCTCGGCTGTCTGTTGGTTAGCTTTAGTGTAGAAAGCATCTGTTGGGCAAAAGGTGTAGCTTTGCGGACGTTGATGGCTGCCTAATCGTTAAAAGGCACCATTCATTTTGTATAGTAAATATTTCTCTTGTTTGGTTCGTGATTTCAGCACATCTCTCCCTGTTTATGTTAATAACTGTATAGCAATCTTGATATCATCTCATATCTCATGTAAACATGCATGTATGTTGTACGAAGTTTGCCGTTAGATGGTACATGCTTAGTTCATGATCAAATTGTTTTGGCTTAACTGTATTGATCAGGAATGTATGAATTACTTCAAGTTACGTGGGGGTAGCAGGTGGGTTCGTAGGGGTGGTAAGCTCGCGAGTTGGTTTGATTTGAAGCTTGACTCTAGCTCAAAATTTTTTCTATTTTTTAATATATGTTTTTATTGTTAACTCCATATTTAATATTATATCAATTGTATATTCAAAATTACTTATGCATTATAATTATTAATTGATATCATGTATTTTAATTTTAAATAATAATAAATTAAGGTGCTTTTATTTATACATTTAATCTCTATACCAAAACAAGCTTAATCTACATTTACTAAGTTTTTTTTTTTTTATTTGTAGATAATTATTTGATATGACGCATATAACTTTAATATTACATTTCGATATCTATTTGTAATTTGTTATACTTTTTTAAATTAAAAAGTCTTAGCAATTAAATTATAATTTTGTATATCTATCTATGAGTATATATTTAGACCAAGATTCACAACATGCAACTTATTTTATTACTTATAAATTTATACCAAAATTTGATGATTTTTCTGAATTAATCTATATATAATAATAATAATAACAATGGTTGAATAATTTTAATTATTTTTATTGTTATTTTATTATATATATAATGAGATCAATCACTATTTTTATATTTTGGTTTAAATTCATCTCTTAAATTTTTTTGGTATATAACGAGGTCAACCACTTTTAAAAAATAACTTATGTTTATGTATTTTATTAATATTAATAACTATGCAAAATTATGTGCAAGTATTTTAATAATTTGATGTATATATATTTTTCTATATTCTTACTAGTTATATGACTGCTAAGCTAATAAGTAGTTTATAGTTATAACAATAAATTAAAATATCTAACCATATGTTTGATATTTTTTTAATTAATATAATGATATTTAATTATTTATTTATATAAAATTGATGAAAATTAGAATTAGGCTCACCAACACAAGTAGTGTCTTTCTTTTTCTTCATCCAAAGGCCAAAAATACAAATATCAAAATCTATTCAAAAAACACTTTACATCAAAAAAAAAAAATTGCCCAAATTTGGTTCAAGCGAACTAATTTAATCATAAACAAGTGTATCTGTCATGATACATCTACTTTGTGATTGATAATTTTTGTTAAACTGTACACCAATCACATGACAAGTTGTCATGTAGTTAATTCAAATTTGATCCGAACTTGATCGAGATAAAAAATTTCCCCTACCTCACATTAAAACTCATGGTACATATGCATTTAAGACATCTTTTTGCATTACAATTCATGAGTCGGGCACTTGATTTCAGCACCAAATAGGGGGTAATCAATTTATTCGTAAATCGGTAATAGAGAATTTGGCAAATATTACAAGATTGGATTTTGCGTACACACACAAACACAACACAGAGTTCTCGTTATACTCTGCTCAACCTTTGCTCAGACACGCCGAAAATCCATAACCCTTTTACACTTATACACCTTATTTATATTCTTTCGCTCATCCCAAGAAACTCAGAACCCACAACAGTTGCGCACAATGGAGACCTTCATTCAGGTGTCCTGAACATTTCAGCCCCCCCTGCATCTGTATTTTTGCTTGAAGAAAAATCTGGAAATGGCATTTAAAATGGGCGAAAACGTTTCTGTGTTGCTCTTCACCCTTCTACTCTTTATTGGTGGCGTGTATTCTGTTTCAGCTCCTTCCTCACCTGCCAGTAAGTATTTATGCACGCACGTTGATGTGTGTGTATTATATGTATTAAATATCTCTTGGTTGTGGAGCTTCTGTCATTCATTTGAATCATTTTTTTCGCTTTTGTTGTTGGGCAGGAATCGTAGACGGGCTTTTCTCTAATGCATATTCCAAACTGATGAAATGGGTTTTATCACTCAAGGCCACCTCCAGGACTAGAAAAGATTGATGTTCCTGATTAGAGGGAAGGTTTCTTGGAATGTTTATCTGGTTTGTTGTTGGATTCGCAGCAATATCAGGGCGTCCAGTGATGAATTTCGAGAACGGGTATAATGTGGAGACTGGGTTTGATGTCAGCAATTAAGCTTGGGATTGAGCCTTACTCTGTTGAAGTTTTGCCTGATGGGAACCTTCTGATTTTGGATTCTGCGAATAGTAATATCTACAAGATATCATCCTCTTTGTCCCTGTGTAAGTTTCTGCAGTGGGGATTCTATTTTTATTGCTGCTCCTGCTAGTTTTCTGTGGGTTTGTGCTTCATTGATCATGTAGTTTTTGTCCGAAACGGTTTGTTTCTACTTACAGTGATTTTCCAGTTGCTGGGCTTCGAGTGGGAACTTGATGTGTTTGCCAAAATATAGGCTGAATGGCTGATGTTGATAGTGAGTTGGCGTATCTGGCATACCAAATCTATATGGTGTAACTGCTGCATCTGCTGAAACTTTTTTGCATTGATGAGATGAATTTGGTTTTTTGTGATGTTACTTATTTTAGGAAACTGTTGATTTCAAATGCTTCTGGATTTGGAGTCTTATCAATTGAGAATGTTTTATTTGTTCTAAGAAGCCAAATGCCTGACAGTGTTGCTTCCTCTGAAATTTAAGTTTCAGCAACTCTGTTATAGAGATATCAAGATGGTGGAGAAGAGGGTTAGAATTGGTGATAATGGGGGTTAATAGCGTGGAAAAGAGCAACTTGGAAAAAGTGTCTTCTGGTGGTTAATTGTTCAAGCGCATAGATTTACTGCCAATTACCGAGTGCTAGGGAAGTGACTTAAAACTGTAATCTGCTTCACAATCTCAATTTTGGAATGTGGGGATTGTTTCTAGTTATGTCTTTCTCTCCACTTTTTCCTCTTATGGTGATTTCTGGAAAATGAAGATAGCAGGGCCAAGTTGGTTTCAGGGTCTGCAGATGGATACTCCGGACATGTGGACGGAAGATTGAGAGAAGCAAGAGTGAATCATCCAACTGGGATGATAGAGGAAATGTCTACATCGCCGACACTGATAATATGGCAATCAGGGAAATAAATGATACAGGTGATTATTCTGGATTCACCGTTTTCTGTCTTGGCATTTTTTGTAATTCAGTCCCCAAACATGATTGAATAATGTTTTTGGATTTAGGTTGTGGCCTTAATTTCTTTTTTTAGGGGTCTCTCAACCATTGCTGGAGGCAAACGTGGTAATGGAGGTCAACATGTGGATGGACCAAGAGAAGATGCAAAATTCTCTAGTGATTTTGATGTGGTCTATATTTGGAGCCATTGCTCCCTCCTTGTTATCGACTGTGGAAATAACGCAATTTGTGAGATACGACTCCATTATGATGATTGTGCTTATCAGTATGGAAGTGGTTTTCCCTTAGGTAAATATGCTCGAACATTCTGTTGTCTTCACTATTTTGAGAGGGGAAATTAGGGAGACAGAATATCTGCAGGAGCAGCAGGGCTTTGCTTCAAAGAAGTGTTGGTTCAATTGCATCTTCTCAAAATTTGAGTCTACTTCCTATACTCTGATCTCAATTGCATTACAATACAAAGCTTATTCGAGCCTCATGACCAAGTTTGCTCAAGTGTGATTAGATCCTTGTGCAGCAATAATTTGTTTGTAGATATTTGCCAGTGTAAAGTATATAACATTCTTTTGTTTGCTCCTCTAGGATGAGGGAGTTATGCGCAATCAACACCAAAAGCCATTAAAGTCATCAATAAGACCACCACTAATTCCAACAGAAGACCAGCAGGAAAACCAAGAAGAAAGCTTTCTAGGATATGTTGGAAGTCTGGTTGCACAGACCAGAGCATCTGCTGCAGATATTCTGAGAGTAGTATTTCCTATGTATAGGAACAAACCTAATCATCCTTATCAGCAATGCCTTAATCAACAAAAGAAGCATCCAAATTCTTGGCCCGTACAGGAGAGCGTTGTAGCCCCAGGCGACGATGAACTTCCAACCCTTGGAACCCAGAATTTCTACTCCTCATCGAACCTAAGACTTCATGTCTGAAGATTCTGAAAAAGTGCAACATCTCCCACAAAGCCATGCTCTCTATAGTGGGTGGGAAGGAGACTTTTCACAGCAGCAGAAAATAAAGAAACAGCATCCTCGTTATTAGTATCATTAATCAGCTCCACGTACTTACTATCAGCCACCTATGAGAAGACGAATTTGATAGTTCTTGAGGCCGTGCATGAGCAAGAGAAGGAGAGGGACGATCTGATGATACTGGATCAGGGCACATTCCTGTTCAAGAACGTATAGTACTCGTGCTGGAGTCAGCAATGTGCATGCCATGATAAAAAAAAGAAATATATACATATATATACATATACACATGATTTTCTTCAAAAAAAGAGAAGAAAACCCTACCCCCAACCCCACCCATCTCACCCCAACTCCGGCCGCCTACCCCCACTCCCACGCCCCGCCCCCCACCGTCCCCAATCTAGCAATGTCGCTGTCGACCAGCAACAAGAAATAGGGCGACTACCGGCCATCGCCTTGACAATGGCCGTCGCCCAGACAGAAGAATGCCGTCGCCCTCTTGTGTGGGGACGGCGGTCGTCGCGTCGCCTCGCCCCCAATTTTATCTTTTTTTTTTTAAATTATTAAATAATATATTTTAATTAATTAAAACTAATTTTAGATAATTATTATAATTATTAGATATTTAATTAATAATTTCTTTGTTATTTATTTTGGATTTTTTTTCTTTTAAATATATATAATACTAATTTAAACGATATAGTACATATTTATTTTTTTTTGGTATCTTATATTTATAAATACATTTTTAAGAAATTTTTGAAATAAAAAAATAATGTATATAAATATGTATAAGAAAATATATTTTTATCTTTTTGGTATTTTTAAAAAAAATTGAAATAAAAAAATAATTATTCATAATTTTTATAATATAATAAATTCAAATATAATTTATTTAATATTTTTTTAATTATATAATATTGAAATTAGTTGATAGCGTATAATTTTTATATTTCATTAATATCGCCAATGTATAAGTTTTATATTTCATTAATATCCACATTTGTTAAGATATTTAAATTTTATATTGTGATTGTAATTAAATTTTAAATTTAAATTATTAAATATTAAAACTTTTATATAATATTTTTGTATTATTAAATAAGTATATTAAAGGTGTTGTAAACTTAGAAAAATTTTAAGCTTATTAGCTTATCATTCCTAATAGAAATATACGAAACAATATATGTATTCACGCCAAACTCTTTTCTTATTCTTCCAAAAGCTTATTTACAAATGAATTACATAGTGGTATTTATAGACCATCAAAATTGTGGTTACAAACTATACTAATAAATATTATAATTACAAAATATTGTGGTGGATACAAATAGATATAACATAAAGAAGGAATAATAAAAGGTATATGCATTCATATATACATATATTCACAATAATTTTTTTAATTTTTTAGAGAGATGAAAATAAAATAAAAAACTCAAAACAAATTAAACACAAGTAAAAAATGCTCATGAAATAAGTTAAAAATGCTTTAGTCTCCTATATACTCATATAAGGGGTATTTTAGTTCAAAATGGACTAAAATATTGACCAAAATGGCTAAAATCGACAGTCAGGCGCACCACCTCGCACGTCCACACCACTTTCTATCAATTTGTAACAGAATGTGATTTTTTTACTGGAATTTTGAAAATAAAAGGAATATTATTGCCTATTTCCAAAATACAAAGAATTTTTTGCTATTTTAACAAAATACACGGGCTAAAATAGAATTTAAAAATACATCAACTATGTATTTTCACATGAGCACAATTGGACAAAGAGAAAAAAAAAAAAAAGGAAAAATCTGTCCAATGACATCTGCGCTGGCACCACAATTCTCACACCGCATCACACACAATAATTCCTCCCCTGAAAGAAAATTTCCAGTGCGCATTTTCTCAATTTCACTTCTTGAATTACATTACACTCACACACGCACGCAAGAAAGAATTTCCTCTGTCAGATTGATTATTATTATTTGTTCAATTGCATATTTCTCCCAATCAAAGCAGCCATTGATTGATTTTATTCTTCAAGAAGTTGCAGATCCTTATTTTGGATCCCTTGGAGTACCCTCTCCAGATCTCTGCTGCGCCTTCTCTTACTTCGTGATCTCATCTGCGTTTTGGGATTCTGCTAAGCAGTTGAGTTGTTAGTGTGCGGAAAATTCAATAGTAATTACAGCTGGATCTTGTAGAGCTATCTCGGAGTTTCGGAGCGGACCCAATCATGAATCCCTTCTCTTCCGGCACACGGCTGAGGTTAGCAATCGGACATCGTCCTTTTTGTCTTCTGTACATTCGGATTGAATGCTACTGTCGTATAAGAACTTTTGTTGTGCTTCTGCGGAATTCAGATGATTTTGCTTGGAATTTTGGTTTTCCACCCTGGGGAGTTTTGGAATGTAATTATTGTGGCACCGAGTGTATTTAGGTGGTTGGCATTGTTAGTAATGTTTACCAATGGTTGTATGATTGCTTTAGGTCAAGGAAGATAAATCTTTATGTTAGTGGATGGATGTGTTTATCAGTAACATGATGAGAACACAAAGGCAATATTATATTGATCTAGGATTTATTTTTCATAGAGTCTAATACATTTTTAAAATAACCAGACTGTTTTGCTAGTTATCATTTGCCCCCCTCTTTTCTGAATTCCGAGGTTAAATTATGGGAACTAGAACTATTTGAAAATGAGGACATAATTTCAAGAATTGCGAATAGGTTGCTCTGATTGGTAAAGAGTCATAGACTACCTCACCTATCTTGAGTGAACCACTGACCTTGTTAATCATGCGGAATTTGAAACATGGGATATTTGGTACCAAGTAATGCTGAGTAAGAAAATGACTTTGGGCGTAGGAAAGGATTTATGCACGAAGATGGTGGTAAAAGGATGGTTAGAGGGCTAACTAAGTATGGTCATTATTTATTATGAAAATGTCAAAATGCTTATGGTATTGTATTTAAGTCATTGCAGTTACTACTCTTTTATGGAAGGAAGTTGATGGGAAGGTTTAGGATGCTTGTTTATGAGATTGTGTTTTGTAGTTTAAGGAATGTCGGAACAATGGAAAGGGGAAGTAGAGAGATGCCCAACATTGTTGTTAATATAGGTGAAGAAATATGGACATAAGAGGAAAACAGGTGAATAGAGGTCTACATATAAATAATACAAGCAGTTTTGAGAATTTTAAGGATAAAAAATATGGTAGTTGTGAGGCGGAATCCAGATAAAGGTGAAAATACCTTGTCTACATGAAGTAAAGAACTGAGTGGATATGGAAAAGACTGTTGCAAAGTCAAACTCCATGATTGGCCTAGGAGCTCAAAAGGATCAGAAGCCACTCTCCTAAAACGGAGAAAAACCAGAACGAACTTGTCTGTAAATAAATGCTTTCTGATGTTGCTCTGTCTTGGCATGACACCTAGACTTTTAGGCAGGTTTTGAAAGATGAACGGTTGTGCTCATTTACCGTAAATGTGGCCAAAGATAAATGGTGTAATAAGCATCATCAGTTTCTAGCCTCACCTACTAGTTGATATCTCCTTTTTGTCTGTTAACTTTTACTCTCCTTCCTCTCTTGTTTACTATTATGGTATAGCAGAATGTGACATACTCTCTGGATTCTAGTAAAATGAAGTTTTTCTTCACGTTATCTCTTGTACAATCCTCCGCCATCTCATCACTACAACCTCCATTACGTCCTTCCTATCATTGTAGATTTTTGTGTATTCTCTTTCATTTAATGTTTAAAAATTATTTGTTCGTGTTGATTATTGATTCTAGGTTACAAAGTATCATTAAGCTGATTATTTCTTCCAGGGACATGATTCGGGCTATACGTGCTTGCAAAACTGCAGCTGAAGAACGTGCTGTTATAAGAAAAGAATGTGCTGCAATTCGAGCTGCAATCAGTGAAAACGACCAAGAGTATAGGCATCGCAATTTGGCCAAGCTCATGTTCATTCACATGCTTGGTTATCCCACACATTTTGGTCAAATGGAATGCCTGAAGTTAATTGCATCCCCAGGATTCCCAGAGAAGAGAATAGGATATCTTGGTCTTATGTTACTTCTTGATGAAAGACAGGAAGTTTTAATGCTTGTTACCAACTCAATTAAACAGTATCCATGCTTAACTTGATTTTCTTTGTATCTTTGTTCTCTTTGAAACAAGTAACTTCTGATCATGTCATTTTGTATTTTGGTGAAGTAATTTGTTGGTGGTTCATTTATTGCTATTAACAATCAATTACATTTGGATACCTTAACTTTGTGCTCAGAGATCTTAATCACACCAATCAGTATATTGTTGGACTTGCTCTATGTGCCTTGGGAAATATCTGTTCTGCAGAAATGGCTCGTGATCTTGCTCCAGAAGTCGAAAGATTACTTCAATTTAGAGATCCTAATGTCCGTAAGAAAGTAAGTCTCTCTATTGTCCTAGGGGAAGAATATGGGTGATTTTAGTTTACGATTAAGGGGAAATATTAGGGAGCTCCAAGAGCAGCTTATATAAATTTTACATGACATGATACTCACATTCACGCAATTTAAAGAAAAGTTTACATTTAGCAATTCATAGAACAACATTTGATGAGTCGGCCTTCATTTTTTAAGTACACTGTAGCTGTGAACTGGTCCCACGTATCAGAAAAGTGATGCCATTCAAATGCTGTTTGTTGGCTTATAAGTGTCATTTTCTGAATGGTTGGAGTGCCATAGTTTGTCCAAAAACTATTTTACCTGCTTGTATTGATTGAGTTGTTGATCATTGGGAGTTCTAAGAGTGCTGAGGTTGTTGGGTAACATATATGGAAGATTCAGAACATTTTTCATGTTCAGTCTACCTTTTTTAGGACATTTGAAAAATATGGTTCTCGGGTAAGAAGATAAATCTAGGGTGTATCTGATGCAAAGAATGTGCAAAATTGCTCTGTTTCCAATTTCTGTATGCTATCCTGAAACCAAGATTTTTCACTCTGTAGTCTTTTCTGCTACGTGCTTCAAGTTAAAAGGCCATTTGTAGTTTCTAGCAGTACATTTATCTCTGTATTAATGACCTCTGGTTTTGTTGCTTTATAAGGAAACAAAAATATTTTTGGAAGAAACCTTGAATGACAGACCTGAAACACTCTAACTCCTTTGATATCCCTACTTTCTAATGCAGGCAGCATTATGCACTATAAGGATAATAAAGAAAGTTCCGGACCTGGCAGAGAACTTTATAACTCCTGCGGTTGCATTACTGAAAGAAAAGCACCATGGAGTTTTATTAACTGGAGTCCAGCTTTGTACAGATTTGTCTAAAGTCAGTACTGAAGCTCTTGAGTATTTCAAAAAGGTAACTTCTTCAACATCAACTGCATATATTTCCTGGAGATGGTCATAGAATTCAACATATCAAGAAGCTGCCTACTTAACAAGATTTTTATCTTTTCCTTGTTCTTTTTTCTTTTCTGTGGTCCTAGAAATCCATAGACGGCTTAGTTAAAGTTCTGAGGGATCTTGCAAACAGTCCATATTCACCTGAGTACGACATTTCCGGGATAACAGATCCATTTCTTCATATTAGATTGCTCAAGTTTTTGCGTGTGTTGGGCCAAGGAGATGTTGATGCTAGTGATACTATGAACGATATTCTTGCGCAGGTCAGTTGGATTTTTTGAGTGCACCACTTTGCTTCTTCAGTAAGTTCAAATAATGCCTTAAGTTTGTTTATAAGAATATTTACCTAATCACTAACTTCAAAGCACGTTGCTGAGTGAAATCATGGTTGGTCTTTAAATAAATACCCTATGGAGAAGGTTTCTTCTTTTGTATCCATGGAGACAATCGTGTGGCATTGACATGTGTGTTCATTGCAACTCTGAGCTTTAAATGATTAGCGAATACTTTCCTTCGCTCATTTAAAATTTTACTTGTTTTCTTATATTATTGCTAATTAATGTCTTAATAGAACTAGATTCTAGAAAAACAATATTGTCTTGATGTCTGGGTTACTGGGCCTGATCCTTCTGTCATATGATTGTGTCGATCTCTGCAGACAGTTCCAATTTTAAAACTAATAGCTTGACAGTGCCTCATAGATTGCTTCACGGGCTGGAGTGAGTTGATTATCATTGATATCACAGCTCATGTTTATTTACCTGACAGAATGTCAAAATTCTGTGGTTACGGAGTTGACCTTAACAATCAGTGATCTGTTCTTGATCTTCTTTTCCTTTGAATCTTTTTCTTTTGAAACTTTTATGGAAGTGTTATGTGGCAAAGTTTCTTGGCAAGTACAAAGTCTTAGGTTTGGAATATAAAGTTAGGATTTGATCCACTGCCATTGATTTAAAATTCACTAGATAAACTACCATCCCCGGGCTGAAGCTACTTGCATATTGGCGGATCGCAGATATCTTAATAAATTCATCTTGAGGATAGATCAATGTTCAGTTAAACTATCAGCACTTTGGGCATCTGCCTGTCCCCTCTGGCAATTTAAAACGAGAACAAGAGAATAAATTTGGTTTTGTTATCAATCTCTCGTTCATGTTGATGGCAATATCTTTTGAACCCTTCAATCAGGTGCTTTACAAGGATACTACGCACCATGTAACAATATTTCACTTGTTTTCTTTACCTGATATTGTAGGTTGCAACCAAAACTGAGGCAAACAAAAATGCAGGGAATGCAATCCTCTATGAATGTGTTGCCACAATCATGAGTATTGAAGATAATGGAGGGCTAAGGGTACTTGCTGTCAATATTCTAGGAAGATTTTTATCCAGCCGTGACAACAATATCAGGTTATCTTCATTCATTTGGCTGACCACTTAATATGATTTTCCAGGAACAATCTATTTTGCCTACACTTCTTTTCCTGGAAAAAATAATATACTAGAACATCTTGAGTTTCACTAAAAATGTGAATAAGACATGTTATCCGTCATTTCTGGTCAAGCTGATGGTTCCCAAAGCCATCATTAGTTTAGTCTTTTAGCTATGTGATTTATTCTAAAGCTAGTTAACTTGGCAGAAAGTTATACCTACAACCAAGTCCTCAGACTATGAGAAGATCAAGAAGCCATCAAATCATGCTAGGATGTTAATAATTTGTATTGTTTTTTGGAGCTTAATGTTAACACTCTGTAGTACATCCACTGTTTGGGATATGTAATTTTGCGGTAATGGTTTTACGAAATTATGCAATACTGGAAGCTTGTGTTGCAATACTACATGATCTCAAGGAATCCTAAACATACATTGCACTCAGAATGCCCTCTTTCAGTCAAGCATCCATGAAATGATCACAGTATATGCTTCTTTTTGTCCTAGTAAAGGACAAGTAATAGAAGAACTGTCCAACAATATCTGATCATCTATTCAGATCCAAACCTCTAGCTTAGACTGCCTTTTAGTGTCATGCAGACAGTTGTGCTTTCCTAGGAACCAACATCTCACATATTTCCCAGGTCATGAGAAGCTAGTACAATTTAGTTCATCTGATCCTAGATTTTGATAGTGGATGAAGGTTCAAATAATGGCATAAATCTTTGATCTCATGGAACTCCAAATGCTTGATGCTGATGCATATTGTACTCTCTGATGCAATTCTGGGACTTGTGCCCAAAGATTCAGCTTCTTTCAGTTTGGTATATAATTAATGCGGTTATAAACTGTTCATTTCTGTCCTGATCCTGTTTAAGGATCTGTGACGGATTCCTAAAGTTTACTTTCTTCTTCCATGTTCAGAATTTTTTCATATTGATGTACCTCATAAGAAGTTTCTTAGTTGTTCTGGCTCATGCTTTCTGTATGATGAAGTTAGAAGATCTTATTTCAGATATGTTGCATTGAACATGCTGATGAAAGCTATTACCTTGGATAGCCAAGCAGTGCAGAGGCATCGAGTCACAATTCTGGAATGCGTAAAGGTGCCAAGAAGCCATACTCTTTTATTTTCCCTAAAGTTGATAAATTGCCTTTGATTTTACAAATTTCTCTTGATCCTGACGGTTACATCTGTTGCAAAGTATCACATCCTTCTTGTCGGAGATGTTATTACTTTTGTTTTGACTTTAGTTATTCTAGATTACAGTTCTTTGGTATATAATACTTAGTGGCTTGGTTGGGTTGCAGCTTTCACTTTTCACATTAGATAACTGGACCCTCCCTTCATGGTCCCAACCTAACAATCTGTTGTTGCAGTAATCGTCTTTCAACTTCTGTGGTTTCTCATGTATCTTCTGTTTCTCCTATGATCACTCAAAACATAGACATCTAGGAGAAGACATGGGGTTTATTATCTTAGCAACTTGTGGATGTTTATTTGATGTCAGGATTCAGATGCTTCGATCCGTAAAAGGGCCCTTGAGCTTGTTTATCTTCTGGTAAATGAAAACAACGTGAAGTCTTTGACAAAAGAGCTTATTGACTATCTTGAAGTAAGCGATCCAGAATTTAAGGGAGACCTCACAGCAAAAATTTGCTCTATTGTGGAGAAGTAAGTTCTAGTCTATCTTCTCTGTTCACTACTAGCCTGCCACTAGCCAATAATGTATTTGCATGTGAAAACTTGTTCTCATTGTTGTCTTTTAAGTCATTTTATCAGTAATATATTCACTCACTTTGTTCATTGATTTTCTGTAAGCTCTCATCTACCCAGGAGTCATTAGATGTGTTGAACTGCAATACTATCAACAATAAATTTAAAATGCTTGAACTTGAATAATAAAACATATTTCAGTGTACTCATAGCTTTATGTCCTTCACTGTGGTCCTCCAGGTTCTCCCCTGAGAAAATATGGTACATTGATCAGATGCTCAAAGTTCTATCAGAGGTATGCCTAATAATTTCTGTTAATACTGACTTAGCTGTAAAGTTGGAGGTTCTTGTTGATCATTGACAAAGAAGAGATACCATGCTTGCTATTCCATGCACTGATAGCTTCTATCTTCTCACTTCATTTCATGAGACAGTAACATCATGAAAGAAGAAATGTCATGTAAGCATGGCCTTTAGAAGATCTAGAGAGATAGGACTCGTGTACAAATGTGAGTGTACTGTGTCAAAAGTCTAGAACTTGGTGATTGCAAGTGGCTTTTGTGGATCACAAGTTAAAAAAGGGCAACAAAAGACCTAGTAGATGCTTGTTACATCAGTTACACATAAACTTAGTTGCGGGGGCGTACATTACTTTTATGGTAAATGCTTTTTGGCCATTGGCCCAAATTTTATGCAACTTCAATAATTTGGGCTTTTTGCCTGATAGCAATGAGTAATTTTTGCCCCAGGAAGAAATAGAAAAGAAAAAGAATTAATTCAAAATGTGGGGCTGCCACAGTTTTAGACACATTCTTCGTGTAAGATAATGCTAAATGGTCATTGAAGGCTTGTTGTTCTATACTAATGAGTCAAGATACTTACATCGCCGGAAAAAATATATACAATATAACATATTAATAGGGTTGTGTATTGTTGTGGTATTTGGTTTCATTAGGTAAATTGGAGTCCACTTTTTGTTTAGTAAGATTTTCAATCAATAATACATGTTGCGCACACGTTTATCTTGTTTCATTTGTCTTTTAGAAGTTAGCTACGTTATCTAATTACTACTCAACTATACATGTTCCTGTCATGTTTATCCTCTGTCATGAGTTCTTGTAAAAGTATGCTATATTGCCTAATCTGTATTGTTAGTGAAATGCTTGTCTGGCCATTTTACTTGGGAAATGATTGTTGTGGTGCAGGCAGGAAATTATGTGAAGGACGATGTGTGGCATGCCCTTATTGTTGTAATCACTAATGCTCCTAACCTCCATGGGTATACTGTAAGATCACTCTACAAGGCTTTACAAACAGCAGGTGAACAGGTATACTGTAGCTACAGTCAATTAATTCTTCTCGTATCTCAATATTTTTCTACTTGTCTACTCAATTCTTGAAAACATTCAATGTCTTCACCAGGAAACTCTTATTCGAGTTGCTGTTTGGTGCACCGGAGAATATGGTGACCTGTTGATTAGTAATGCAGGACTGCTTGATGTAGAGGATCCAATAACTGTGAGTTCATGCTTTTTAAAGGTCTTCTTAACTTTTATATCAAATTTCCACACAACTGTTGCGTCAATTGGGTAATTATATTCTCCACCACTTTCTGATGGTGAATCCTAGTGTACTGTTGCTAAAGATGCCAAGTAGCAAATGCATTTCTGTCTATAGTACTGTAGATTGGGCCCTAGTACATTAGTTTAGAAACTTAAGACATTAGGTTAGGGACTCCAGAGATGCCTCTTTTCTGAAAAAGGTGGGTCTTTCCCTCATTATCATGAATGCTCTTTCCTGTTTCTGCCCTCTTCAACAATGATGGAATGTGGCATTGCCGATGATATTTCTAATAGGATAAGTCAAGGGCTGCAATTCTCTTATATTTGATTTTCTCCCTTTTGGAGGAGCACGCATGGCGGATAGTTCCCTTTTTATCTCTTTTTTAACCCATCTGATGATGCTCTTAGGGTGCATTTGGATTGATGGATTTGGATTTGAGGGAAGGATTTTAGATTTCAAATGACTCCATTTGAAAAGATTTTGAAATCAATCAATATTCAACAAAACATAAACATAGTTCAAAATTAGAATTGAAGGATTTAAAATTCTTTAAATTTAGAATTATCTAAACAAATTCAAAGGATTTTGTTATTAAGAATTTGAAATGCATCAGTCCAGATGCAACCTTAGTTGAAAATAGAAAGTAGAGAAGGGTCCCCTGTAATTATGTTAGTTTCTGGTCTTGGTTTTGTTGGAGATGATATATCTAGCTCAATTGGTTGTAAACCTCTTAACCTACTGCTGCGTACTTACAGCTTTTGGTGGTTTGAGTCCTTTAAATTACTTTTGATGTGTTTCCATGCAACTTTATTGTTTACAATGTTAATATGAAGAAGATTGGTCTCAATTTATTAACAACTTTGTAGCAAGTATATGTTCACAGAGCTAAATAATTGAGTCTAACAGCTACAAATATCTTATTTATGTGAGTTCTTCAGAGCCTTAATTTCACGGACAACTTTTAGAATTTTGTTTTCTGGAGCAGGTAACAGAGGCTGACGCAGTGGATGTTGTAGAAACTGCTCTCAGACGTTATTCTTCTGATCTCACAACTCGAGCTATGTGCTTGATTGCTTTGTTAAAGCTATCAAGTCGGTTTCCCTCCTGTTCTAAGTATGTGCCGTTACTCCACTGTAAAAGATTAACTCTATTATGTGGACTGTATCTGCACGTTCCGAAGCTTTTGCATTGACTGCTATTAATACTCTTCCCATATTTATGCACAATATTTCTTTCTTATATATGTAAATATATTATTTTGTTCTAAAGACCTGCATTTACCATGTTATAGTTTGGTTGATTCTCCGGATTTCTGTCCTTTGCTTCTCTTTTTTGGCTGCAGAAACATATAATGTTTATGCATGGACCTTATCATAATATTTTTAAATATTTTGATTTACTGCCTTAATTTTCTTTACTAAGTTAGGAAACTAATCAATCACAGGAGGATAAATGACATTGTACGTTATCATAAAGGAAGTTTTGTGCTTGAACTGCAACAGAGAGCAATTGAGTTCAATTCCATTATTGAGAAGCATCAGAAAATCAGGTATGTTAACATAGAAGATTAATTCGAACATTCTTCTAGTTTGGTTCTTCCTTACATGGTTTCTATGGGATGCTGGATGCATTTTCTTCAGGTCTGCGTTGGTTGAAAGGATGCCAGTGCTTGATGAGGCAACCTTTAGTGGGAGGAGGGCTGGTTCTGTGCCAGCAGTGGCTTCAACTTCACAAGGAGACCCACCAAAAATTCCTAATGGAGTTGTCAAACCTGCTTCAGCTCCTCTTGTTGATTTGCTTGATCTTAGTTCTGATGACATCCAAGCACCTGCCTCATCTGGTGGAGACTTTCTGCAGGATCTTCTTGGGGTGGATGTGTCCCCAGCTACTTCACAAGGTTGATTTTACTTATGCACAGAAGTGAAACAATAATAAGCTGAATGCTTTTGAACTGTCTGAAACTTATAACTTTTTATACCAAAGCCTCTTTGAGATATGTGCATTAAATAATACTGCTTTTGTCTTTTCTCTGTTTGGTTGCTTTTAAAAATTCATATAAGTAAGAGAAGAGTCTAGTACCAGTTGTGTTTCTGGTTGCCAGATGACAGAGATACTGTTATCCAAGTGATTATTATCATCAAGAGACAACCCTACCCTACAATATAAGTTGAATGCTGTTCGATCAGTGCTGTGATATTGCTTCTTTCTTTGGAGCTTGTAGTTTCCCAGGGCACAGTTAAATGGATGAGCTCTTGCTCGTTACACATGAATTTTGAAGCAGCTTGTGTTTGTTTTTAATATTTCAGGAACCAATCAGACACAAAAGAGTGGTACAGATGTGTTGCTGGACCTTTTATCAATTGGAACTCCTCCAGCTCAAAGTAGCACCTCCATGCTTGATATTTTGTCTTCCAGTCAAGATAACAAAAGTTCAGTCGATGCGTTAGGCAAATTGGCCCCCTCACCTTTGGCACAAGCCTCTTCCCCTGTTGAAAGTTCTCCAGCGATGGATTTGTTGGGTGGTTTTGGAACCAGTCAATCAGTGTCTGGTATATCTCGTCAGTGTATATCTCTTTTTAGTTTGATTGATATGTTCTTGGTAATGTTTTTACACCCTTACTTTGAGTTGCAGTGACCAATGGCCCAACCTTTCCAGCAATTGTTGCATTTGAAAGCAGCTCCTTAAAAGTAACTTTCAATTTCTCAAAGGAGCCTGACAGCCCACAGACCACTCTAATCGAGGCTCAATTTATCAACAAGTCACCCAATGTCTACTCAAATTTTCTGTTCCAGGCTGCCGTACCCAAGGTAATTCGTCCTCTTGTTTTAACAGTTTTATTCTTTGAATTCTATGATCTTACATATTCTTATATGAAGTATGGTTGCCTTTATATGATGCACCTATGCGCATACCTGCAACTTCGGACTTAATTGAAATGAGATCTAGAAAGATCTTAAGGAAGATTATTGCTTCTCGCTGCTGTTTACTAGTTTGCAGCCTGCAGAACTGCTGTTGAATATTTAGCATGTGATGGTTTCTTGTTCTTTTCTTTTGCCTAGTAGTTATTGCAGTGAGGCTTTCGTCTACTGACAATCTATGGACCTGCTTCATGTGGTTTTGGATGTTAGTTGACGGCAGAAATTTGCACCATATATATATATATATATATTGTTCTGGGGCTTTCTTCCACACGGTCATATTGTTTTGTGTACCATCTGCAGTTTCTTCAATTGCACTTGGATCCAGCTAGCAGCAACACCCTTCCTGCAAGTGGTAATGGATCTGTCTCGCAGAAGTTACGAGTTTCAAACAGCCAGCACGGCAAGGTAATGCAAAATTCGTATGTGCTATATTTTCTTATATTCTCAGTCGAACCATCTCTTTTTTCCTCCACAGAGTTTTCATGTCTTTTAAAAGCTTCACTAAATATACATTGTGGGCTGAAAGTGATGCATTAGTCTTAACATTTTTCCCTTCAAAAGACACCATGGCTCTGCAGCGGGAATTAGGCATGGACCTGCCTATTTATTGGCACACATTTCATTGTTTCATACTCAATATCGATGGACGAGTAGATATTGGTGTCATAGACTCTCCTCCCCCCCCCCCCCCCCCCCGGGTTGTGGAGGTTCCTTTTTGGTCTGAACATTTTACAATTTTGTTTACATTTTTTGGATACTTGAAATTGTGCTTTGGCTTTCAGAAATCCCTTGTCATGCGTGTAAGGATAAATTACAAGGTAAATGACAAAGATGTTTTAGAGGAAGGACAAATCAGCAACTTCCCACGTGATCTGTGAAGGAGTGGCCCTTGCAATGGAACTTTGTTAATTCGCATGGTGGAGAAGCATCTTCTTGCTGTTGGTAGTCGCTGGGAAATTTTGTTACATTGTGTTGGCAATCTGGCACAGCAATTGGACTTTTGAGTGGTTTCAGCTGGTACCCTTCCAATGCCTCTCTTTACTCATCATTTCTTCCCTGAAAGGGAAAGGGTAGTTTATGTACATTGTTATAAGAAAAAAATTCCTGTAAGCTTTTGTGGATTTTGAGGCACATATAGAAGGAGCTCTTGCGAAAAATTTTCGTTGCTGCTGAGTTTTGATTCCTGATTTTGTAACCCTAATTTATTATAGAACCTTTTGTATTCAATCCGAAGAGCATATTTGTAAATTATTGACTTTGAAATTGATCCCCGACCATTCTATTTCTCTTTTGGAGAAATCTAGTGCTGTTTTCCCGTTTCCAGGCTCCAAGTTCACTGAAATACACAAGAATATCCCACCTATTGGGTTTTGCCTATAATTTTATTTCTTTTTCATACATTCTGACGTATAAGCAAGCAGTAATGAGTATAGAGCAGCGCTTGTAATGGTTATGTTTAACTAAGAGAAATATACATTAGATTTTGGGCAGAGGTGAATAAGGACAGGGTAGCATTTGGGTCTGGCAAGCTTCTGTGCAACTATAAAAACAATGTTGCTAATAGTTGTAATATTTGTCTGGACGCGACTGTTTTGTACTATCTCATCACATGAAATTCTTAAAATGGTTCAGTTCATGGTTTGACACTATGGCATATATTGCTATTTCTGCTGCTTCCATGTGAATACTAGCAGAGCGAGGCAGTGGTTGAACAGTTTCTAACCCATTGCGATGAGTTTCATGTTTCAGTTTGGATTCTTTTTGGTCACTTGAAACACATATCATATATTTTATTGCTTGATCAGTTAATAGTATCATTATTGTTTTTTGTGAATTTTACTCCATTTTTCTGTTGTGTAATACTTAATAGCAGGAGTAGTAGTTCCGATGTTCGAAACAGAAACACAGAATATAATGGAGCAATGTTGTTGTTACGCCTCCTCTTTTTAGCTTGATCATAAAAAAAAAAAAAATATTGTATTTTAGAAATTTTTATAATTATTCCACTTTTTGGAAGCATTTGTCTTCATAAAATCGTCATAAGGTCTACATCTCATGTTGTGCTCTACGAAATTATACTCATTTTTGGTACACCATACATTGGAGTCACTAAATGCAACATATTTACTTACCTATACACTTCTCTCAGTCGGCTGCACGTGCAACATCACTCTTAATCCGTATCTTTTTCTCACAAGATTCCATCAGGCAAAGCAAAAAGAAAACCCATTCAGACAATCTATTCAATGGGGTGTAAGAAAGGGATAAAAGTAAAAGAAAAATACTGCAGCAAGAAATTGTTCCCTCCTTGCTTTCACTTTATTTTCTTTTTGTATTGGACCATTTGATAGCTTTAACAGTTGGAGCAGAGAATATAGTAATGTTGTAAGGGACATGAATTATTGCAGCATATCATAAGGTTAAGAGAACACTCCATGGCCCCATCTCCACTGACTCTAATCAATGTGATGATCAGCTTTTCACATCAGGGTTTTTCCCATCATTGACAGAGGCCCTTTGCTATCCTTTTCTCATTTTCCACCCCCACAATTGAAATGAATAGTGCAAGAAATCTGTACCAAGAACTCATTTTTAGGGATCCCAAGTTCCTGAAATGCAGCATGTAATTAAGTGCCATCAAGAACAAGTTGTCCAAGGGATTGATTGATTGTAGTGAAGTTTGGTTTTCTTGCATTTGCACTTGTCCGGTTGTCCCCACAAGGATTTTACAGTTGTGGTAATTTTAATATGGGCCAATCTCAAACAAGCAAAACCCTCTTTTCCCAAAGCATTCTCATCTCATCAAGAAAGAAAAGCAATGCATTTTTCAATAAAGATGTATTAGACTCAAAAAGAAAAGAGATTTGGAAAGAACTACAATTATGTTGGCCTACAACCAAACCTAACATAAGAAGATATCTTAATTGAGTATTCCCACCAAGTTGCTTTCACTGCTACAGAACACAAGAGAACATGGGCTTGCATAATAAGCTTGAGATAACACTCACAACAGACCCTACATATGTAATTCAAGTCAACTTTGGCAATCAAGGTTCCTCATCATCACAAGAGTGCCTTCCTACCACTTTTTCCTGATCCCACCACTATCAGTTTCATCCCACATTTCGGCAAAGAATAAAGTGCCAAAGTTCATTACTAGGAACCAGAAGTTTCCAAAAAGCAGTTTAAATATTTAAACCTCCTTTATTAATTGGAAGATACAAAGAAAAGACAGATGTGGAACTTGGGAAATTTTAGTAGATTAAGGCTCACAAACTATGGCATTTTGGATTTTAGCAGGTTGGTTGATGGGATAACTGAGAGATAGACTAGCAAAGGTTGTGGCAGCAAGACATTTGAAAAGTATGGCCACACAAATTAAAACTGCAAAGATTTAGTGGAAATCAATTTTGCCAAGAGTAAATATGATGAAAAATATTGGCCATCTGTCAATCCATAAAGTGTGATGTGAAAAAGAAGCATCATTTAACCAAGTTGCATGTATGGAAACCAAAAACGGGAAAGTGAAAACAAAAGCATACCAGGAAAGAGAGGCGGAGAAAAACATGGAAAGAGCTAAAACCATTGAATTGTCTGATTACTAAACAAGGTTCAGAGCCAAAAATGAGGTACTCCTCATACCCTATATTTGCATCTCATATAGCCTCAACTTCATCATTTTTATGGTAAACTTACATTAATAGCATTAGAATAATGTGTAGCTGTTGAACTAGGAAATTTACCTTTCTTGGACCACAGCCAGATCTTGGAAACAGAAAAGCTTTCACCTTTAACCCCGTTGTTAATTTTCTTTGCATCAGCATCAGCTGCAACCCCATCAATTGTAAAATTCCCAATTTGCCCACCTCTCCCTTTCACATCACTACCCTCACCTCCATGTTCTTTATCTCTACTACTGGGGCACAAGGCAACTTGAAGGTCCGAATCAGCAACCACATATTGGAATGAGCCCATAGAATAACACCTCCTGGCATCCAAATTGCTGTTGCTAGTCTCTCCAACTTCACTTTCTTGATTTGCACCATTATTTGTGCTTCTGAATTTGCCAAGTCTCACAGAAAACACCCTTTTCTCATTAATAATAGAACCATTATCATCTTCACTAGGCTTCAACGCACGAGGGACCCCAACAAAACCTGCATTTCCTGAACTCCCATCCTCAGTTTCTTTTGAATCTTCAAAATAAAAAACTGGGTTCTCGAAAGAAAATCCAGGGGACAATATCACCCCTCTGCAAAGTGGGCATGTTGAGTTTGAGAGCAACCATGTGTCTATACAGTCAATGTGGAAAGCATGGCTGCACAATGGCAGCAACCTTAACTTGTCCTGCTCTGAGAATTCACATAAACAAACAGCACAATCAAAAGGCTCCTTTAGGCCCATAATATCCTTGTAGAGAAAAACTGGGAGAGCATCAATGTAGGCTTGATCTAGACCAGAGTCATGTAAATGAAAAAGCTGCTGTAATTGCCTTTGGAAAGCCCCAGAAGTGGACATTTCTGGGTAATTATGGGACTGTGCAGATCTCTGCTTCAGGAGGAACCTTATGAGCAGGTGGAGAATAGCAGCAATGAAGAAGACAACAGCTAACACTACTATGATGAAAAGAATAACAGGGCTGATTTTGCTCCCAAATGCTGATTGAATCCAAGACATTTTTGGAGCTCTTTGGCAACATCTGAATCAAATCACTTGTAGAAACTCCAACCACATCCTTTCTTGTAATTTCAAGAAACCAAGCTCAATAATATGAGTAATACTTACTAAATATGCATCAATAAAGAAGAAAAATCAAATCTTCAGCAGATTTCCCGGTGCAAAAAGATTCAATACTTCAGAATGGAACTCCGCGCTAAGAACCCTGGAAGCAAAAGGCAGTTTTCTTTGAGAACTGGGGAGGAATGGGGATCCAAGAATCAAGAGAGTGGCAATGGAGCAAATTGATTCTCTAGGACTTCTTGGAACGGATTTTAAGGCCCAAAGGGGCAAGAAAAGTTTACACTCAAAACTATGGGGCTGTCATCTTTTATGGGTCCTACATATATACACAGATTAAGACTAAAAAAGAAAATCAAGAATTAATGATGCTTATTTTCTTTCTAGTTTTCGTGTTATTTCATACTAGAATCTATCCTTACATCGTTCATTAAGTTTGATTCCGACCAAAGTAAAAAACGGTTTGCCTCCTTTCTGTAACGAATCTGCTCTACTATGACAGATATTTATTTATCAGGAAAGTCCCACGCAAGTCTTTGATTTAACATTTTTCAGGTGACTTCTAAGATTTGGATCCTTTTAGGCTTAATTAGCCACTAATCCCATTTTGTTTCAGGAAATATGAAAAAGTTTATTCTCTGTGTATTATAATCTTTGAATACCAAATTTTAGCTGTCAGCTTTAACCGGATTAGGGAGGAGGGTGGCACAAATACAATCAAGAGTACGCACCACCTTGCTGCAATACAACAAGGAAAAAGGAAAGGAATAATTATGAGAAAAAGAAAGAAACTTGAGAATTTGAAATGGACCAAGATATCAGAACATTAAAATGTCTTGAAAGAAATAAAGAATGTTCAAATATCTTGGTTATGACAACGAAGGAGACACTGTAAAATTATATTTGGGCTCTATTTGCCAAATATACACCTCAGTATCATGAATGTTTTGAGAACAGATCAGAGCCCACAGTCAATGGGTCAACCATTTGGGCGGCCCAACATTAAATCTGCATGCTTCATATAAGGTGGTCAAATTTGATTGAGAATTGTGAGAACCGTATAGCTCACTCTCACAGAGCGTATATATATATAGACACACACACACACGTTATTGAAGAATGAAGAATTGTTTACATGAGAGTTTGACAATTTTTATTTATGTACACAATCTCTTTTACGAACTTCATTTACTATGACAGTGAATGATCTCTTTGGTTTTCTTCATAATTGTGCTTTATTTCCAACATCTTGCAATATAATGATAATGTTTATGAATCCAAAGGTAAGAAAAAGGAAAAATTTCATGAAGAACATTAATCCCCCAAAATTAACTTTGATTCCCCCAGAATCTTTTCAACACTGTAATAGTAGCTCGATAAAAGCTTACACCATCAACAAAACTACGTTAAAACCCTGTTCTAGGAATGATCCAAAGGGTTCTTGCGAACCCTTCTCTTCTTCTTTGGTAATTGTGGTTCTTGCGAACACAAGTACTGTACTATAACAAAATGAAACCAACTTTCTGATCAGGTAAGTGATCATAATTAACAGTAAACTTAACACCACAAAATGTTCAAAATTTGGACCAAGACGAAAATTAAGGGGTGCATGGAAGTAAGAAGAAGCATTAATTAGTCCGTCATCAGAGAGTCTGAGAGCTGAGAAAGAGTTTGCAAAACATCAATCTGCAGCCTGAGAAGCAAGATATAGTCTGCTGTTCTAAGCAGAAGCCTATCAGGGTTCAAGCCTTGGCCTCCTGGTATCAGTTTCTGCAGCTTCTTTACCCTCATTCGGACCGACGGGCGACCCATTTCCTGATCACTTCTTCTTCTCAACCTCTTCATCTGTTTGCCTCTATTGCATCCCATAAATAATATATATATATATATATTTATTGCTCTGCGGAAATGATCAATTGCAAACAGTAGGTAGTATATATATATCTATCTTGTGTAAGTTGAATGATGATTTTATTGTTGTAATGCAAGATATGAGAGGTATAAATGAGTGAAGCGTTGGGGGGTGGGGTTGGAGTTGCCAGTGGCCATGTGGGTTGTGGAGGTTTTGGAACTTTTTTGAGCTGTTTCAGTTAATGAACCCCTTTTTGTCGTTTTATTACTGAGAACAGTGAAGGGGTTCAGCTTTTCAATTTCTGCGGTTCTTGTTTGTACCAGCAGCTGCAGCTTATCTGCACTGTCTGTCTCTGACACTCAGATCTTCTCATGTATGGGTTATGGCCATAACTGGACTCCAACTACCTCCTCCACTTCTTCCCTTCTCCACTGTAATGGCCAACTGTCAACTATCTAAAACATACGCCTGCATATTAATTACACATAAATTCCTTTTAAAAATAACAAATTACACTTTTCTTTTAAAAAATTTTAAAATTAAATACTTTTCTTTCAAATATTCTCCGTTTACGTCCCCACCCTCTTCCATTAAGATTTTGACGGAAAAATACTGATATCAACAAAAAATCTTTTATAAATTTTTTATTTTATTCTTCATTTAACATTTTCATATATATTTTTATATTTAAAGAATAAATATAATATATATATATATATATGAAATCGGGTTAATATTATTATATATATTTTTTTATAAGTATAAAGTTATTATATAAAAATATTAAATGGAAAAAATTGAAAATTTATATAATTTTTTTTTTGTAAAATATTAGTAATCTTTGTCTAACCTATAATAAAAAGGAATCAAGTGTAGTCAAAGAGAGTGAAAGTACAATTTGGACTATATATTACATAACTGGAACAGAAAAAGAGACTTTAGTGAGTATAATTGCGATGCCAATTAATACCAATTAAATCAGCATAAAGAAGACAAGAACACCATCATCACCACTCAATTCAAGATTGTATAACGACACACAGCTCATAAAATTATAGGATAACACGTGATGAGAACATGGATGATTGCACATGATGTACGTACGTAGTTACTACCTAGTTACCTCAAATGCACATCTCTTAATCTCATGATCTCTTAATTAAGATATATATGTATATTAATCTGGTGTCATTTCATTAATTTACTCCATTTAAATTTTCCAATCACACCAACGGTACCACCAACATCGAGCAGCAAGTTGATTAAGAATGTAATTAATTTATTAATCTAATTTAATCGTAATTGTTAGAATACTACACCCTATGGAAAATGACTTAATAGTTAAAAAGATAATTGATACTAAAATCAACATTGGACTAATCAATATGAAATGTGATTTTCGATTACTGAGACGACTAACGATTTTATGAAGATTATGGAATTTTGCACTTCAGACCATAACAATAATTTATGTTGATGAATCTTATAATATTTATTCTATCAAATGAAAATTTATGATTGATAACTAACAAAACTTTTAAAACACGACATTAGATTAGGCCGAAATATAACATCACATGGTTGTAAGTATTATCTGTATCACGTTTCTTCACAGATAATTAATCATATGGATCGAAGCTCAATATCATTAATAGATCGTCAAAATTTTTGGTACGATTCTTGATGTCCACATTTTGAACAGAACAGTTGGGCCCACAACATAAATATAAGTATTTATAGAGTGCGGACACCTTCTTGTGATTTGGGAAATTACATCTAGTACTTTGAAATTTATTTTTATCTAACAAATAAAACCTTTGTTTAATTAAAATTTACTGAAATTAGTATTATTAATAAAAAAATTCAAAAAAAATTTATATTTACCACTAATTAATTTATTATCATAGTGTAATTATTCCTATAATAAATGGGGAGAAAAGTGTTGAGACGGAGAAGTTGAGAGAGAGAGAGTGTTAATAACAAGAATAGGTAAAGTAGTAATGTGGCCACGCGTGCATGTCCGATCATAATAACTGATATAAGCGCGGCCCTCGTGACCACGTTTAATGCAGCTATTAGGATGGAGACAAATTCGCCCCCCGCATACAGCTACGTACCCAGGCCCTATACACACGACTAACTACTTCATCCATTACGTACATTTCAATTGATTCAACATGTAACAATTTGAAACATTATTAGAATTTGTATGTGTTTTTATATCCTTGAAAATCAGATTATCTATTAAGATAGAATACAAATGAAATGAAATATAAAAAATTTTCTCTCTCTATGAGAGACCTTCCCTCGCATGGGGGTCTTCTTCTCAATTTTTCTACGGCTTCTTCTTCCACCATTGGCTTGGAGGGCTTCATCCATCGTTCATATGCTCGCTAATAATCGGAGTTCCGGCGCTGATGGGTTCCTAATTTCCCTCTGTTTCGCTTTTCCTCGATTAATTTTGTTCGATTTCTTTTTCTTTCGGGTTTCAATTTTTGTCACCATTTGTGTTTGGGACATCTTCTTCCTATTCTACTCATCGCCATCTTTCTACTCTGTGCACAGGTCGGGCGGCCGCGCTGTTGGTGGTCACGCTCGCATAGGGTGGACTTGTGCCCTCTCTTGTCGTTGGGACAGATGGATTCGGACTAGGAGAAGTTGGAGTAGGTGCTTGATGAGGAAAATTACATAATTACAGAAGTACCCCCTATTTTTGGCAATTTACCTGCGCCCTATGACTGCTCCCTATGACTGCGCAGGTGGGCCTCAGTGCACAGGAGCAACAACGACGGTAGCAGGTCTGACAGGGGGTGACGTGGCCCGCTTTCATTGGGGCTACGTGTCGCACATATAGAGGGTACCGTACAAGTATAAATACCCTCATTTATGATATTTCAAATACGTTTTCAGTACTTTACTTTTACCGCCATATTCACGCTCTAATTCGATCTCATTTTCGACCCCACCTTTTCTAACTTAAGCATCGGAGGCCATCGCCGAGGGCTTCTCGGCTAGTCTTACGTTTGCTGTGTTCTCAGGATCCACTTCAGGTAACTTGAAAGAAGGATTCAGCGATCACGACCCAGCGACCCCGATCCGGGAATCCTAAATTTTGAGCGACCTACATCAGTGCTCGATATCACACAACACACAACTCGTATGATACCCCCATCATTACTGATACCACACACCATACAACTCGTATGATATCCCATCATCAATCATATCATACAACACACTGCTTGTATGATATGTCACATTATCTCTACTGATTAATGACAGCACACATCTCGTCATTAATCTATCATTATAAGCTATTGTAGTATGCTCCCTCCCAATTAGGTAAGTCATCTCTTATTTTAATTCGCAATATCAACATCATTAACTTCATCATGCAATTTCATGTAATAATTATTCTCTCGTCAATAGCTTTACTATTCGATTTCATTCTACATTCAGTTATAGAATCATTTATTCACCCAACATCCGTGCAACACAATCACAATTAAACACATAATAGCAATTTCATAAATATTATAAAGGTAATTCTTACAACAGTCAACATCCGCGATCAAGTATATAAACATTGCATATATTATATCCGCATAAATATATATATATATATATATATTTATAAATCCAACATTGAACATGTTATATTCATATAAGTATATATATAAACCCAACAATCAATTTATTACATTAACACACACACACACACACATATATATATATATATATATATAAACTATTAGGTACACTTACCTTAAATTTTAAAACGGTTCAATTAACTCGAAAAGCTGCTCAACTTGTCACTTTATCATCATGTCCTATAGTAAATCATAATATATATAATCAATACCTCGTAAATATTGTAAATTCTAAAATAAGATATTATATTATATTCATATATTTCCCATCAATTTTTTTATATTATATTTATATTGAAATTCAACCCTTCGTTCCATTTTCTTTTAAATAACTAAACTTTCTACATTATTCCAGTATATATTTAATTTATCGACTAACTCAGACAAATTCATTTTATTAAACCCCTCATATCTTTATAACTATCGTTCTTAATAATATTTTTAACTTAAATTATTATAAAAATATCATATTTTTTTAAATATAATTTTCTAATATTTTTATTAATTTCTATCAATTCCTCGCAACTATATAATATAATTAAACACCAATACGTAAATGTATTTAGTCAATAGGCCCGATGCAACTGAGTAAATTAACTAAACTAATAATTAAATATAATAAAATTAGTAATTTAATAATTAAATCTAATAAAACTAGTAATTTAATCACCCAACTATAGCATTCTTAAATCAACTGAGATATTTAATTTAACATTAATTTTAATAGTCAAATTCATAATTTTTTTTGATTAAACAGTAGATCGGTCAATATAAACTATATTTAATAAATTAAATAATATAATTATATAAATGAGTATAAATTAAAAATTAAAATTTTCATACCTTTCTCGTTTTCCCGAGAGAGAAAAGAAATTTAACCCATCTAATTGTGTGAGTTTGTGTTAAAGAATGTGTGTGTTAATGATTCACACGTGTATATATTTAAAAACAAAAGAAGGTGGCCATGGGGTGGCCGCATGCTGCTGCCCCATTTTTCTTATATTATTTATTTTTTAAATTTTAAACTTTTGTTAAATTACCGTTACGTCTCTCATTTTATTTAATTTATATAATTTGTTCTCAATTACTATAATGAGCTCAAATTTACTCCGTTCAAATTTTAATATATTTGAATGTCAACCTATAATTTATTATAGCAAAATTTAAATTTTCTTAATAATCACCAATTAGTCTTCAATTATTTATAAAATCCTAGGGATATCACACCATTGATTGCTGAATATTCGGCCTGTGTTGGCAGATGAGCAGGTTCTTTACTTCAGTATGAATGTTTCCCGTTTATCTTTGTGGATGCCTGGGTCACATCTCAAAGTTCTGTGAGTTACAATTCAGGGAGGATTTTGTTAATCCCGGTGAGAATACGCCTTTTGGCCCCTGGTTGAGGGCTCCTCCTCCGACTGGGCAGCAAAGGATGGACTAATTTTCCTTCATCTGGCCCTTCTAGGCCTCCGACAGCTGCCACTTTTGCTCGAAAACAATCTTGGAGTAGCTAGGATAGAGTTTTTTCTCCTCGTCGAGGGTTCAATATTTTTGGATTTGAGGTTAGACATGGTGAAAGGTTCATTCCTATTGATAACGTGCAAGAATTCCTCAACCCGCTCACCCTCTTAGCACATCCCGCCTACCCCTTGTACATCCCCTTTGGCCCATACAGTATCCCACCTTGAGGAGTATTCCTCTAACTCGAGGGATGCTGCACCAAACTCCATTTCTTTACCCCCTCACCTTGGGATTTCTCCCCAACCGAACCCCCCACTAGTTACTTTTCCACTCACATTCACTTGCACTGCCGTCTGTTGAAAGTTCTGGTTGTACTTATCAAGTTCTACTCGTACTTATCCTTTTGTTCTCAGTATTTATTTTTTATTAGTATTCCAGTATTTAATTTTTGTTGAGTCTGCTGCCAACTAGAGTTCAAAGTGAGTTAGTTTTCTTCTTTAGCTAGAACTCTATTCTTTATATATAGTTTCACATCTTTGTAATTTTAGGACGAGAGAGTTTAGATGAATAAAGAACTTGAGTTTGAGATGAATAAAGTCTAGTTTTTCCTTCTTTTCATTCTCTAATTTACTACCATGAAAATATTCTGTTCTCCACACTTCAAATTTTAACATCGCCGTCTAGAAACCGACCCCTTCTTCCCACCTCAAGTCCAAAGCCCCAAGCCCAAAGCAGTCTCAACCTTCACCTACCTTAGGAAAACGCAAACACAATACTCCACCTCTATGCCCTATAGACCATGCCCACATTGATATAAAACTTAACCCACACCCTTGTCCCTTGGCAGATATCACTAATGTTCCGCTGGAGACTGCGGGGCAGTCATACCAAGCTCCATGAGTGCCTTATGCTGGCCTGGAAGGGTTTGGGGAGCCTTGGTAAGTTTCGCGGACTAGAGGATTTGGTCCATAAGCACCAACCCTCCTTAGTTTTCTTGGTCGAAACCAAGTGTTCTACTGGTCGTATTGAGTTCTAAAACAGAGGTTAGATGCTATGGAATTGGAGTGTCATCATAAGGAAGAATGGGGGATTGGCATTGCTTTGGGACAAGACTGTATCTGTTCAGATTTAGACATTCCTAGGGCGATACATCGACACAACTGTTTAGATTGAGTCTGAGGGTGACATTTGGCGCTTTACCGGTATATATGGTGATCTTGAGGTGTGCAGGCCGACACAAACTTGGTCTATCCTCTCTAGGCTATTTGGTTAGTCCATGATCGTGGTTGACTCTACCCAACATACTCTCTGTGGCAGACGTCCCCAAAATCATCCCATCACACTCCAGTCTGATCTTGTCTCAACTGATGGTCTCAACTGATGCCAACTCGCATCTACCTGACGTAGAGCTCATGTGCCACTTGTCGACTGGGAGTATTGCTCTCCAAGTTCTCAACTCGCCTCGCCCCATGAAGGCAACGAGGCTCTGATACCAACTATCACAGGCGTGCTCTTCTTTCTTGTAGCGGAATGTAATTCTCATATCAGAGTATAGCGTCCTCGACATTGAAACTCGCTAGCGCGACATCTAAATACCTCCCTGCGCTGCACCGCGTGCCCTTGCGCTCACCAATCTAGAATGCCCATACTCGCTGAGGCTCTCGGCGCTCGTACCTCTGCAGCAGAATGAGAAATTAGGGGGGCAGGCTCGATCCAATTGGCAGATTTCAGAACTTTTGGAATGCTTTATGGTTCTCATGATTTAGGCTTTCCCTTCATTTGGCGCAATAAATAGATGATCCCAGACACAATTCGAGAAAGGATTGATAGGGTTTGTGGAAATTAGAGGGGTCGGCTCGATCCAATTAGCAGATTCAGAATTTCTGTTATGCTTTATTGTCAGCTGGTCTTCATGATTTAAGGGTTTTCCCTTCACTTGGTGCAAAATAAACAGATGGACCCAGACACATTTCGAGAAAGGCTTGATAGGGCTTATGGAAATGCTCAATGGTCTTAATCCTTCCCTGCGACTTCAACATCTGGAGTCTTCTTACTCGGACCACAACCCAATTCTTATTTCTACAGTTGTGTCGCGGAAAATGGTAGTGGGTGGAGATAGGCATTGGAATTTTGAAGCTCATTGGATCCATGAGCTGGAATGCGAGCAGGTTATTTGGAAGTGTTGAACCAGTTTTGAGAACGGGATTGGGGCAAAAACGACCTTGAACAAACTATCGACGTGTTCGAGAGAGGCTTACAACATGGAGTTATTCCCTTCCCCACTTGGGCAGCAAACAGGTTCAGAAATTGGAGGAACAAATTCGTAAATTACATGGGGGTCCAATCTCAACGACGTCCAGGCAGAGGGAAGACAGGTTGAGGAACCAACTGGAGGCGATTCTTGCACGTAGGGAGATTTATTGGCAACAACGGGGTAAGGTGCACTGGCTCAAAGAGGGGGATAGAAATACCTCCTTTTTCCACGCAAAGACGAGTTCAAGGCGTCGAACGGATGCTATTATGAGACTCCAGGATGATGGTGGAGGAGCCAGCTGCTCTCCAACAATTAATTGAGCATCAGTTCTCCAAGATCTTTGAGTTTGGGAGGCCGTCGGTCACTGAGATGGAGGGAGGGATGGAATATCTTATGGGTAGGTTGGACCAGACGGCAGTGTAGGATCTTGCTCGACCTTTCACGGAGGAGGAGATTGTGTGTGCTTTGTTTCAAATGGTCTCGTTGAAGTCCCCGGGGTATGCATCCCCTATTTTTTCAACGCTACTGATAGTACGTAAAATCTGTTGTTGTTCATTGCGTTCTATTTTTTTATTAATCATCTACAATTGCTCCCACTTTGAATGATACCTATATTGTGCTTATCCCTAAGTGTCGCAGACCTGTCTCGTTATCTCAATATCGCCCTATCAGTCTATGCAATGCTTTATATAAGATAGCATCGAAAACTATTGCTAATAGGCTGAAACCCCTTCTTCATTCTATAATTGCACCCTCATAGGCTGTGTTTGTTCCTGGCCGTTTAATTACGGATAATATTCTAATTGCCTATGTACTAAATTACTTCATGAGGAACAAAACTTGGGGGAAGTTGGGTCATATGGTGCTCAAACTTGATATTAGTAAGGCTTATGACAAGGTCGAGTGGGGCTTTCTCAAGCATGTTTTGATTAGATTAGTATTCCCCCCGATTTATTGAGCTTATAATGTTTTGTGTTTCTTCTGTTCGTTATTCTTTTCTAGTGAATGGACAACGGTTTGGGTCCCACATTCCCCAACGGAACCTCCGTCAAGGTGATCCTCTATCACTGTATCTATTTCTCCTTTGTACGGAGGTGTTTAGTTCAGTTATTGTGGAGACAGAGATGATGGTAGGCTGAAGGAGTGTCGATATGCTGTGGGGCTCCGCCTATTTCCCACTTATTATTCGCAGATGATACTCTGATTTTCAGTTAGGTGAGCGAGGATGTGATCACTGTGTTGCGATTTTGTTGGGAACTTACGCTAGGCCTAGGGACAAGTTGCGAACTTCAGTAAGTCGTCTGTGGTTAAATTGCAATCTAGCTCTGAGGATTTCTCTGTTATTGGTCCTACAGTGCAAGATATTAAGTCCTTGGTGTCTAGTTTTTCTTATTGTTTTCATTTGGTTGGTAGAGGTGGGAATAGAGTTGCCCACGCTCTCGCTCGTTCTGCTGGTGTCTTTGTTCTGGGCACTTTACGTGTTTTTTAAACAATTATTCCTTTATTGGTCTTAGATTTGGAGACTAGTTAATATACATCTATTTCCTTTCAAAAGAACAAATGAAATAAATACTAAATTTGAAATATTAAAAAATTCAAACTGCATTAGATATGCGTGATTTCTGAAGATAAAGATGAAGTTGAACAGGAGATGGAGTAGTGTTGAAAGCATTAGTGGTGATTGGAGGGTTCGGCCCATACTGGAGCATGTGCTCTGCCAACTAACCGATCATCACTACTTTTCCACATTCACATATCTATCTATATATATTTCTTACCAATCAATAATAGTGATGAATGAATGCATCTCTGAGATTTGAAGATCAAATCTCCAGCTTTTGGTTGGAGGACGTTACAGATTCTGCTTTTGGGGGCAAAATTTCTATTTCCAACTTGTCATCTCCTCAAAATAACGATTGAGAAAAGCCTGGGGCTGGTTCATTATTCAGTAGATGGGCTTTCATGCAAATGGTGGACTGGGCCAATCCTGTTTCACTTTGGTGGGTCTATGTTGGGCTTGGTTAGATTGATGAAATTATTAAACAAACCCAAGACCACAAAGTTTGGGCTTGACTTGGGCCTATATTGGGCCATCATTTTGTGTCTTATCATATTATGTAGCATTGGGCCTAATTTTGTCAGTCTGATAACTTTATTAATAAGCCCAGTAGGCAATTGATCTTCCAGGCCCGCTAATTTTGGGCCTACAGGATCGAATAATATCAAAGAATTGGGCCTAAGTTGGTCAGCGTATGTAACACCGACTCTAATCAAATGGGCCACGGTCTTGGAGGCCCATTAGTGTTGGGCCTAAATTGGTCCATCTTGTGTGTAGGATCGATTATTCAGCGGACCCAACAAGATTCCGGGTTTTGTGTGCGGTAGGTGGAGGGCTGAATGATTTGAATGTGTAGTAGAGACATTTTTCACATCTAATTGTTGAAAAGGAAACAAAAAAGAATCTTGTTCATCATTTTGTATATTTTAATTGTTTGGCACATGCAAATTGCAATAATTGAAAAACATGCGGAAAATTGGTTTAGAAATTTAGTGGGATTAGTAAGAGTAACATGGGCGAGGAAGGAAGACTGGTTATTTGTGGCCCCAAAACATCCATAAGCGAGTGCGATAACAAGTAGCAGTGTGTGGAGCTGAGGTTGTTGCAGTAGGTGGTGAAAGTGAAATGGGGGGGTTTCTGGAGAGTTCAGCAGCGCCGTATGTGGGGATGGTACTGGCCACAACTGCCCAGGTGGGTCTGATTATTATCAGCAAAAGAGCCATGGCCACTGGAATGACTAATTACACGTTCGTTGCCTATTCCAATGCTCTTGCCGCTCTTATCCTCCTCCCTTTATCTCTTTTAGTTCACAGGTATCAATTAGCTTTTGGAGGATGGGGGGTGGGAGGTGGGGGTGTCTTTGATATTGGTATGTGATGAATTTTGATTTTGCAGGTCATCGAACCGGCCTCCACTGAGTTTCTTGTTGGTTTCTGGGTTTTTTTCATTAGGTGTTCTTGGGTATATTTCTATATTCCTTTACCGCATTCCTATGTAGAGAGTCATCAATTATGAATGATAATTCTTTGAGCACTTGAACTGTGACCAGTGAAGGCAATTGCCTTTCTTCGGAGAATTTGGGGAAAAGCTTTTCCTTTTCTTTTTTAATGAAATTGATGCTTGTTAAGAGACATTTCCAGTGTCGATTCATCAATTTCATAAAGAAAATAAGGTGTGCTGAATTTTATGCATTTTAGATCAAAACCTTGTTTGATCAGGTTCTGTTTTAGCACTTCGTCTCATGTAATTAAAGGAAGCTCTAATAGACGTTTTTTTGCTTTTTTTGGTGTATGTATGCAATCACTTAGGTGCTTGGCGCAGCTGACGGGGTATACTGGAATTAATTACACTTCTGCTGAATTTGCCTCAGCAATGCTTAATCTCATCCCAGGATTTACCTTCATACTTGCTGTCATATTCAGGTTTTTATTCTGAGTTATGGTGCTTATACCGAGTTGTGGTTATCATGGAGAGAATATTGATTTTGTGCTCCATTTTATGATAAATATAGAGTCTTTTAACTACTGGTATTTTCGTTTATGTTTGGTATATAAATGTATCGATTATTTTGGTTGTTGATTATGTTGGTATTTTTAATTGTATAACAAGAATATCAAACAAGATACTACAGAAGTAGCAGTTTTGGGCTTCTAAGATCTATGTTCCTTGTTTTTCTCTTTCTCCTCTGTAGGAAATACCCCAATGAAAATTTTATGCAGGACATGCTCGAAAAGGTATACTTGTATGAAATCTGACCAATTATATTTCCTTCTAGTTTTTTGGAATGAACAGTTAGCAAATTATTGTACATAGTTATATCAATGCCAGGTATGTTTAATTCAGTCATTCACACAGTTAAATATGTACTGAAAAGGAGAAAAAGATCAACAGGCTCAATTGAAAGATCATATTATATAATCAAACCTAGATCATCTAGCATTTTATATTTTCCTTTTGCACCTAAGTCGCATAACCTAGCATTTCATTAACTTTTCCATCCTTGGTAGTTACGGTGTTGAAAATGCAGTTTTCTGTTCCGATTGAAGTCCTTATTAAGAATCCAGAATGCAGCTAAACCTGTGCACTTAGAACCAAACAGATGATCACTGGTTGGGCTATTTCATTCGCCAAAGACGGAATCCCAAACATGAGTTTCCCTAGTGGTTGGATGGATGAGATGATGATGTCTCACTTTCATGTGCCTCTCTGTTTCTTTCATCTTTCTCAAAAGAGTGTTCTATTTTGTCCTTAGTATTCAGTAACCTTAGTTTTGTGTCTTTAATCTTTCTGCTCTATATCTAAGTTGTGTTTCGATTGTCGTCATTAAACTCTCAACAGAAACTTTTTAATGCCCCCCATCCCCTTTACAATTTATCATCAGGTCATAGCTTACTTCTTGGAGAAATTTTCAAATTTCGATCATATAGTTTTAGTTAACTGCATGTGGAATATTATTTGGTCTATTGGATGTCACTCTCATTAAAGCTTAGATCTTTATGCTGTCTGTTTGCATGTTAAATATTGATTATTTAGTCTCCAAATTAAAGGAGTTATTGCATAAGCTTCACTTGGCTGTTTGATAGGATGGAAAAGGTAGCTTGTCGCAGCTCAAGTTTTCTAGCAAAAGCTACTGGAACTGTTGTGTCAATTGCTGGTGCCTTTGTTGTAACTCTTTACAAGGGCCCTCAAATCATGACTCGCCAAGCATCTTCTAAGTTGCACTATGAGCACATGGAAATACCACAATTAAGCTGGATACTTGGAGGATTATTCCTTACAGTAGATTGTGTTGTCTCATCGGGCTTCATAATTGTACAGGTATATTTTATAAAAGACTATGAAGAGAGGAAGAGAAAGCAAACAATTAAGAAAGAAAAAAGGATAGGGGGAGTTTTCTTTTATGGAGGATGATATCCATTTTTTATGTGATTATTGCATATTATAATGATCAATTATTAATATTTCTTTTACAGGCATCAATTCTTAAGAATTACCCAGCAGAGCTGATTATAGTCTTCTTTTACTGCTTCTTTGCCGCCATTCTGTCCACAGTCGTATCTTTGATTGTGGATAGAGACCTAAGTGCTTGGGCATTGCAACCTAATATCAGACTGATTGCTGTTCTGTATTCGGTAGGTTGATGGACCAGCAATGTCATAGTAGGATAGGCAATAAACGTTCAATTCAACTTAATGCTATCTCAACTTTAGGCAATGCGATCTCTATTCTCTTTCTTGAATATGCTATGTGAGCTTCTTAGTTTTCCTGTATACTTTTAATTATCTCACCAGTATAGTTTTCCTCCCCTTCACTAAATTGCAAACTTTTCACGAGTCATCCATCAGATGCGAACATTTGTTTCATATGATGTACTTGATCTTAGAAAGTGATTATTGGTCTGTTACTTTGCAGATATTGATAAGGGAACTACTTTACTTTTCCCATGTACTATTTCCCTCATTGAATACATAATTCAGCCCATTTCTCTTTCCCCTAGGGAATTTTTGGTTCTGCATTTCAGGTAAGTGTAACTACTTGGTGTCTGCATAGAAGGGGTCCTCTTTTTGTTGCTATGTTCCATCCACTGAGCATCGTTATAGCAGCTGTACTGGGTACTATCTTCCTGGGCGATGTTCTGTATCTTGGAAGGTAAGGTGCATGCAATTACTCTGAAGTTTCTTCATTGGGAATGTCATCAGGACTTAAAGTGATGGAAACTTCACTCACCCAGGTTTGGCTACACCAGATCAACTACATAGCAAGTGCCATTGCACTTGTTCTATATTGCTCAGTCTTCAGATTGTACAGCAATCACATTATTAGTGTAATGGACTTGCCATTTGGTTGGTCTGGTTCGGTTGACTCTGGTTCTGACTGGAATTCCCCCATATCTAACCAAATACTGGGTTCCATTCTTGCTATGTGTTCCCTCCTTACGATCTTCTCTTGGAGGCTCTCACCATTTAATATGTGTACAGTTTGGTGGGCTCCATTATCATTGTTATGGGGTTCTACTCTGTGATGTGGGGAAAGGCAAAAGAAGTCGAGGTGATTGGGAACGACTTGACCAGAAGTTGTGAATCAACCAGTGAAAAAGCCCCCCTTTTGTCAATCACGGATGAGCAGGACAGAGCATGATATCCTTCACTTACAAACAGAACATGGTTTGTCCTTTTCGTTTCAGATTGAAGTTTCTGAAATCAATAATGAAGTCTGTTTAAAATGGCATGTGCATTGTATTGCAAGACTCTAGCAGCTTATTGTCAAATCTCAACCTATCTCAAATGAAGAACATCCTAGATGCCACGATTCTAGCAGATTAATTTCATATGTTAAAATTTTATATTGGTCTTCACTTTCTAAGATATGCTTGCCAAAGCAATATGTAATTTTCACATTGTTCCATGTCATTTGTTGTTGTTGTTATTTAATGGGTTTTAAGAAAATATTTTGTACATAGTATGTGATAAAAACAAGAAGACCTTTAAGATCAAATGGAGGAGAAACAAGCGCAACTCTCAACATCTCCAAATAATGGCATCATATTGACTGCTTCCCTCTTAGCATCATACCTGAGATGTGTGTTGAACCCACAGAGTTTCAAGAACGAATTAATGGGACGGGTTGACTATATATGTATCAGTATCACCTGAATTCCAGTGAGGCTATATTCTTGTTCTTTTGGATGACAACAAATTCTGATACCATCATAAGTTTTACTTTCATTTAGCCTTGACATAAGATATGTGTTGAGGATAATCAAAAGTTTGATACCTGGCTTCTTTCAGGAGACTGATATAATGTGTCCTCTAGCACCCCTTGAAGCTACATTTGTTTCTGCCCTTTCTTGTAAGGGTCAACAGTTCATATCCTTGACAGACAGTGCTAAATGTCCAACGTCTCTGTGTGGGAGGAGACACTTTTGACAGTATCTTGCTATCCTTTCAACATAGTTGAAGCGTACATTGTTCATCACAATTTTTTTTCTATTTTCCATATATTATGTGTCAAAATCTCTCTCTCTCTCTCTCTCTCTTACGTACTAGTTCACGCTAACGTAGAACTTCATTCTCGTAGACTATTCATTGAATTGCATATTTAATTGAGTTGAACGTATAGCCTGTTTTACTTGTTATTTTGACTATTTCTGCTGAGTAGCTTATTCATGGCTGCAGAATGAAAAAGGTCAAAAGGGCACTGTGACAAGCACAAGAGAGATTGTCTAAACATGGGGGGCATGATGCCTCCTTCAATATTCTAGTGTTTACAGTTGGGACTCAAATGTGGTACACTTATAATTGTACAATTCCACACCACATAACATAATGAGCCAGCAGAAAGCTGCTGCTAGGCGGCAACTACGGTTGATGAATATCCATATTCTTCTGTATTCCGACAGATTTTACATTAAGGTTGTCATTGCTTTCAAGATTACCTGTCTCTCACTGTACAATGTGTAGATAGAGATTGTTGGTGAAGGGAAGCCTGACATACATATTCCTCCCTGAAATTTATAAAACACCATCGATTTTCTTTGATTATCTCCAGACTCCAGCAATTTGTTTCCAGAAATCATTGTAATTTATTGTTGCAGGAGACATGGATATTCTCGAAAATTTGTAAATAGTTGGTTCACAAAGTTACAAATTTTGGTGAATGTGAATGAGAGGTTGGTGGTTGTCATGTGATTTTCGTAATTTTGATCGCGAAATTGGATATGCTGATCAACGACAAGGGTTTGCGTTATTTATTATTATTATTCTTTTAATAGTAGAGAATTATGGATTAATATAATATGTAAAAGAATTGACGGGGAGTGGTCCATCACAAGTTAAATTAGGTCGAGAAGTAGATTCTAAAATAAATTTCTAATTGATAAGTTTAGTTGTATACGATTTTTTTTTCCTTAAAATAATAATTACATGATTATATTAATATTTTAACAAATTAGGTAATATATTGATCAATACATTAATATAAATAAAATAATTAAAAGAAATTATAATAAATTTTCATAAAATAAAATAAATATCTACATATCTGATATAAGTTGAATCTATGCCCTCATATTTGTATATGATCATATTTAAGAAAGAAATAACAAAAGATGATAATTAATTGCTTCAAAGTTAGATGTGACCCACAAATATTCAGAATTGTTGCACAGTAAAATGAGAGAGAGACTCGTTTACAATTACCAAAAAAGAAAAATGATTTGTTATAAAATAATAGTTGCACGGAATTAATTTGAAATGGTGAAAATTAAATTTCTGAAAAACAAAAAAAAAAAAAAATTCAAGTAGAAGCCAAGGCTTCAGACAAATTGCCAAGAATCCACGTAAGCGGATAGGCAGATGGGTCTCCTAAGACGTGATTGCCGCTATGACGCACGGAATGGATCCGGTTGCAAGAACCAATTCTGCTGATGCAAAAAATGTTAAAATAAAGATAAACTAGCAACTGCTTATCAACCAGTATCAAAATTACCAATCAATGGGCTGATAAATATTGAGATGATCAGCAGTACG
>NC_026146.1:17615384-17621706 GCF_000512975.1 Sesamum indicum | reverse complement strand
AATTACATACTGGATGAATCCAACTGCAGGGGTTGGAGTTTTGTGAGGTATACGTAATTAGAGGGCCCCTAAACAAAGATTAACTTATGATTCTTGGTAGGCCCTTCATCAATATCAACCACGAACACCAAAACCAGGCCACATCCTAAAGTTAGCATATATATGTTACCACCCACCTAATAATTCAGGTGTGATTAATTAAATTTTTTAATCAGAAGCAACAATAATATATATGATGAGAAGATGTTGCACAAGATTTTTCAAAGGAAAGGACCATCCAGACGAAATTACATTTCTAGTCCTATAAAATTGGGGTTCAACAATTTTGAACGTCTTCTACTTTATGATACTTTTAAAATGATTCTAAAATTAGGAAAATTCGACCTATTTAATTTCATAAATTCTGTAAAATAGAAAACTAATTGTATCGAGTTATTTCAATTTTGAAATCATTTTAAAAACTTGGTAAAATAGAGGACTAAAAATAATGAAATCCACTAAAAATGTAAATCTTGCCGGACCGTCTACATACAGGGAAATATATACATAAAGTCTAAAGTGTATTTTATGATATATGGTCCTCCCTAAGCATGCATGGGACACCACCCGAGTTGCTCATTCCCCTCTAAGTAGCTTCACACTTTCATGAAGGGTTAAGTGCTCCGTTTTCTTCTCTCTCTCCTCTTATTTGAAAACAGCATATATTGTCTTGATTAGTATATATAAATTGATCAAGAAAATTAAGAGGGCTATAGCTGTGAATAATATCAAGAGAGAGAGAGAGAGAGAGAGCAATATGAAGGCGGTGATAGGAGAGGTGTTGCCGTGCGCCGCCATGGTGTTGGTGGAGGGTTGCATTATAGGATTGACAATAATGGCCAGCACCGCCATGGCGAGAGGGATGAGCCCTTTCGTGTTTGTTGTGTATACCAACGCTCTTGGATCAATCATTCTTCTTCCTTTTTCCTTCTTCTATCATAGGGACAACAGGTATTTTTATAAATCTCACAAGTAAAATTTCTTGCCTCTATCATCCTACTCTGCACTCTAAACCACATGACTTAATTTTCTTTCTCTGCATATGTTTTTCCAGATCAGAAGAGTCGCTCTTCACCACCCCTTTTCTCCTGCGAGTCTTCTTCCTTGGCTTGATAGGGTTAGTTCTAATTACTTCACAATTATTTCAAATCCTCAAGATTTCACAAGTCTTAATGAATATTTTATGAATACGTCTCATAATTAGTACTTGTGTTTAGTTAAGGTAAATAACGGGCGGTGGTGTAATTTGCAGGATTACAATAGCTCAAAACCTGGCATTTGTAGGCCTAAGTTACAGCTCTCCGATCGTCGCATGCGGCATGGCCAACCAGATTCCTGCTCTAACTTTCATCCTAGGAATCATTCTCAGGTTCATATTTCTCTTAGGAATCTCTCATTTTTCTTACATGTTTTTGTGAAAAAGTTTAGAAACAGAAATGTTGTTGGCAGCCCAGTTGCACCAAATCTAGTCCACAAGGATACAACCAAACGTCAGCAAAAAAGTTTAAGTACATTGATTAGTGATTAGTTGACTAATAAAAGAAAGGGACAAAGTTGTGGTTGATAATAATATATGTTATTGGAGAATGTTGGGAGCCACAAGGCCAAGGCCCAGGGCCTGTAGAATCAATTATGATCTCCAAAGTGTGTAGGCCACAGCAGCCATTGGTATCTAGCTAGCTACCTACACTGCAGTATCATATATATATATATGTGGTTGGGACCCTCCAATTTTTAAAAATGACTATTCATATGTGACACTCAATTAATAGACGTCAGACTTGGAAATATCAGCTCACCTATAATTACTTTTATTTTTGCTTAAAATAATAATTTGAAATGCTGATCAATTATTTTATAAATTATCAAGCATCTGAATTAGTAATTATGAGTATAAATTCATACATGTTCTTCATAACATATATTTATATATGTCTTGTTTTTTCAGATGTTGTCTATATATATATATAATAATTATATTCTCACATCAGTTTTTAATTATTTGTGGTGCGTGGTTTTAGGAAAGCACGATTTGATTGGAGAAGGCCAGGTAGCAAAGCAAGATTAATCGGCAGCTTGATATCTTTGGGCGGAGCAATTTCAATCACTCTCTACAAAGGCCCTACCATCAGAAACCATTCTTCTCCGTCACTATCGGCGGCGGCGCCCCGGCTATTGGTCTTCTCTTCACCACACGAAAACTGGGTTCTTGGCTGCCTTTTGTTTGCAGCGTCTTCGGTTACTCTAACCATCTGGAACTTTGTCCAGGTACGTACACTATATAAGTACTACACATGATTTAAATATCTCTTACTTAATTAACGTTTTTTCTATTACCAACGGAATTTCCGAAAATACTGAAACTTTGTTGTGATGTCAACTTCTACTTAAATTGAGTCAGGTGGGAACTGTCAAAATGTGCTCGCAAGTGATGAAAATAATCTCTTTTTATAGCTTCTTCGGGACTGTCCAAACAGCTCTCCTTGCTTTCTTCTTGGAAAGAGACCCCAATGCATGGAGACTTCACCTTAACTTTGAGCTTCTCATCATAATTCTAACTGTACGTAAGATTATTGCATCTCAATATCAATTCTGAACAGGAAACTAGAATGTTCAATTTTTCAATTACCTAACATTCTCTGATAATAATGAATTTGATTCCAACAGGCAATTTTCAGCAGTGTGATCCGAAGCAGTGTTCAGATATGGTGTACCAGGTTGAAGGGCCCTTATTTCGTGCCCGCATTCAAGCCCTTTGGAATTCCCTATGCGAGCACCTTCGGCTCTTTGCTCTTTCCTGATACTTTCCATTATGGAAGGTACAAATAATCTAATTTCTCAAAAATATTAATTTTCTACGTACACTTAATAATTATTGAATCGCTGCTTGCTAGCAAATGATGCACTTTAATTATCATAATTTCATAAGTATGATATAATTATATTATATATCATCCAATTAATCGAGGCATACATGCATAAATATGTAGCATGATGGGAGCATTCATCTGTGGAGTGGGCTACTACACCGTGTTTTGGGGACAAATCAAAGATGAAGAGACACATAAGTCGGATGATGAGGGCAAGATTGTTAATTCTTCCATGGATGATCAGAAGGTCCCTCTTCTGCAGGAAGATTCACAAGTATGATGATCAGATCAAGAACTAGCTTGATCTTGATTAAATATTATGAAGAGGATATATATATATATATATGTTTTTTTAGCTGCATATATAGAAGAATTTTCTTGATTATGGGTTTAAATTTATTTGTGAATAAGGGTTCACAAGATCAGGAATTTGAATGTACATAGGATTTGGAAGGGTTTGATTTTAGGACCCTCACCATCTCAATATATTTCAAACCATATAGTTTGGGTGTATAATACGATATGCACGAATTTGGCGTGTTTCAGGTCATGTACTTATAAAATTAAGTACAAATTAGTTATAATGTTTGTTGTACCGCGACGTACTAGACAACTATAATAGTTATGGCATTTAATTTAATGCACTCGTAGCTAGCTAAGTATGCAGCTGCGCCCCTCTCTCTCTCTACTCCATGATCTCACGTTCTTCTTTATTCAGACAGTCAAAGAACTTGGAAGAAAGAGAACCAGAAAATAAACAGAATCATGGTCCTTTATTTATACTTCTTGCATTAATATTAAGCGGTCTGAAATTAGGTGGATCTATATCACGAGCTCATGTTTCTACCATCTCAATCTGCATTTACTTGAGTTATGCTGTAATTATCCATGAAAGTGCTTATTTATTTATAATCCAACAAAAGCCGTCGAGGTACTGAATTCTTGACTATTGGCTGATTATTGTGGGTCCTGTTGGCGGAGTTCCAGTATTGTCTCGTACGCCATCTAGAAAGAATGACTGACTTGTACTCTATTTTATGTTTACATTAATAAATTTTATCGATCACAAAATCAAAAAATATGCGGAGTGAAAGAAGAAAAAAAATTGATTTGGATAGCAGGTCGTTAGTCATCTTGCATCCGACCTGAGAAAAAGAGAGCATATCTTTAGGCTCGCCAGGTAGTTTCCAGCCAATACCTTCCAATGCTTAAGTTAGTGAGGTATTCGAGATTGAATATGTAACAGAAATGCGAGTTGAAGCGATCTAAAGTGAATTACGAGTGTAATTAATATCTTACCATAAATGAACTTAGCATAGAATATTTATAATGCCTGCGTGGGTCTACTTGCATGCTTGAGAGGTCTACTAGTGTTGCGGAATATGTTGTCATCCTAGCCCAAGATTATGTAGATCAACGATCTATAAGTAAGGGTCTTCAAGGTCGGGTCGCGGACTTGGGTCAGGACCAGCGACCCAATGTGGCCCGACAATCTCGGTTAGAGAGTTTGTTGGGTTGGGTCGTGGATTCGGGTTGCGGCCCAAGACCTGACCTGCAGATATCGAATCTTTGGATACTCTAGTAATATTAGCTTATATTCGAAGACATTTTTGCCATTTTCCATAGCTGCTCTCATAATCCCCCATTAAAAATAAAAGGCTGTCGGGTCTCTTACTAATTAACTTGTACAAAAACAAAGCTGAGTTGAGGTGAGAAACAAAGTACGTAGAGCAGCACAGTAGTTGGTTTTATTTTATGAGACGAAAACATTAGAATTTTAATTAGTGGGTAGTGTTGAGAAGATAAGCATCCATTTGGTGGAAAAGCTGGAGGATGAAAGTCTTCAAGAGTTGGGGGTCAGGGCCTTGCTGTTGAACAGCTGCCTTTTCAAATTCAACCCTGCACTTCACTAGAGCGCCATCCCCGTCGCCGTCGCCCTGCTTGTCGCTCACACCAGTTATGGATTTGTAGCTCTTGTAGTATTTCATGATATTTCCCCCTATCACATTGTAAATCAGTGTTTTGTTCGCTTCATCCAACAATTCAATCCTCTGCTTCATTGTTACATCCCCATTTGTTTCTGCATCAACATAATCAAACATTTATAATTAGTTATAATAATACGACTTCATAATTACTAGGTATAATTAAGTAATAATATTCTATACCTTTTTTCTTAAACAAAACAACAGAGCCAACAGACAGTCCGTCGCCTTCAAGAACCTCGACGCTGTCGTACTTATCAGGCGCGGCTTTGGGGAAGATTGTCGCGTGTTGCTTCAGGGCACTCCACACCTTCTCGGCATTAGATTTCAGTTCAGTTTCAACTTCAAAGTTGAATGCCATTCTTGTGGAATATGGTATTAAGTTGACGTTTGAAGATACGTGCATGTATATATAGGCCGCATAATGCATGCCCTACTTTGGAATTATTTTAAGACAGCTTAACTAGTTAGATTTGATCTGGTGCAGTTCGTATCTTGTAGTGTAAAAGTCGTGTTTGTATTTCGTATTATACTATACAGTAGATGTTAATTAATTAATATAAAACCTGTCTTTGTGTATGTAGGGGTGGCGCCTACGTTAGCCTAGCCTTGCCGTAAATTGAACTAGTAATAAATTCATATTGGATGCTTATTAGTGTTACGGATCCTAATTTTAGAGCTATATTCTATAAGAATTCATCAATTGTAAACATCTTAATACGTCAGATATCTCAAGATGATTTATAAGTGCAGAGGACACAGATAACCACTCGTTCAAACATTAGTCAGTAATACAATTTGAAATTATATCAAAATCTTTAAAATTAATTAGACGGAATAATATATATGTATATTGTGCATATACATTATTTTTCTTTTTCAAAATTATGCATTAATATTTGACAAATTAAAATAAATATAATATACACGCACCATAATTGCTTTATAAGACTAAGGGTGTTTGGCAATCTTATTTTAAAAATAAACTCCTAAAGTGTTTGGATAAATAAAATGTTAAAGCTTATAATATATGAAAACATCTTATAAGATTTTAGGGTATTTGGCATAATAAAGTTTTTTATTGGTAAAATGGTCAAAATAGGTAGAATACTATTTGAATCAAATAGGTTGTTATTTTTCAGTTATCTATATTGAGAACTTAGTAACAACATAATATATACTGATAATATATCAGTACCATTATGTACTATTTTTGTCACTCGCGATAATTCTTACATATATAATAATTTCATTATAAAGTTGTGAAACTCAGTATTGTGATAAATTAAAAATTATTGTCACTTAATATATATAATTAGTGATAATGTTAAAACTGTAATAATTTGTACTGTTTTCTTAAGCAAAGCAACTGAGCCAACAGATATTCCATTGCCTTCAGGAACATGGATCCTCTCGTACTTGTCAGGC
>NC_026146.1:17580874-17615374 GCF_000512975.1 Sesamum indicum | reverse complement strand
CCGTTCCACAACTTTTCTGGTTTAGATTTCAGTTCAACCTCCAATTCAACCTTAGACGCCATTGCAGGAATCAATGTAATTATGCAAGAAACTAAAGATGGATGACCAAATATATTTGGTATTAGCTTTGAAAGTGCTAGCAGAATAGGCGGATCTTTAGCTTTAACTAATTCGATTGATGTGTAGAATGAATTATGATAATAGACTTAGCTGTCAAAATAAGAGGAAATTTTTGTTCGGATTTGGCTCCATCGAACCTGAACCAATTATATGACTAGTGCAATACATTTGTCCTGTGACTGGTGTACAGTTGAGGAAAAGTGACCAATTACACAACAAATATAATATACTTAGTTTGTGATTGATTTAGTTCGACCAAACCTAATTTGAGTAAAAATTCTATTTTGAATTTATGAGTCTTGAAATGAGAATTTGCTTGCTCCTAGATAGCACAGCCAAACGCTTAAATACATTTTAAGTCCTATACTTATACCACTTTTTAGCATTTCAGTCATTTATTTTATTAAGATTGCAAAAGAGTCATGAACTTTTTCTAAGTTCTCAATTTAAGGACATATTTTGTAGAGAAATTTAAATGGATCGCGCATGACTATTTTGCATCTTAACAAGTAAAGAACTAAAATGTCAAAAAAGTATAATTACAAGAGTAAAAGTGCATGGATTTGATTAAATTTAAAGTAATTACATGATATGAGTATAATTATAATTTAGTAAGAGAGATTACACGACAAAGTACAAATATTATTAATCCGATGTGTTAAACTTGATTCGAGTAAAAAAACGTTATTTAAACGAAATATCATATTCTTCAAGAACAAAAATCTCAATTTCTCAGTCTGCATGTGGATCAAATCATAATCCATCAACTGTTAATATAATCCACCTAATTTAATGATGATGGGTGTGGTTTAGGTGGATGATTTTCACCTAAACATCGCTCTCCAGTTGCAATGATACTAGATGAATCAGGGTGAAGATATTATCTTAAATCTTAATCCATCCAAATATTTCATGCATCATAACCACTCTTTGCACATTCTACTAATTTCCCAGCGAAATCAAAGCACTTTAGGTAAAGTGGAAAGATTTTCAAGTAATGCTATGATAGCTCTCATCAATGTCAAGGAACAAAATCAATTCTTAACATGATGCCCGCCATGTCAACATTAGTATATATTACAACATGATAGGACACACCAAAATTTGTGTTGGATCGTCTAGATTTCAAATTCTGTCTTATATTTTATTTTAGCTATGTCGTACGTACATTAACTTATATAATTCGTCATACCCAAATATATATTTAAAAGAATATTTTGAATATTTCACATGCATTTGTTGTATGACAAACATGATTGATTAAATGGGAAACTGATATAAAAGAATCAAGATGAGAAAAATTATAAATCAACAGGACCAGGAATTGTAGTAGTACTGTGAGTTTTGTAATGACAGTGCTGATGGATTCTTAACAAATAAAATCCCTTCTAAGGATTTCAATCCCCTAAGTACATAGACTTCACCAACGTAGATCAAACTTCTTTCAGACAAATTCATCATTCTTAATTACCACGTACTCTGGAACATTCTTGGCTACATGAATTCTCCTTCCATTTGTATCTCATCATCTCCCTCCGACACCAACAAGCATCAAATCAACACATACAAAATTACTATGACGTTTTTGCTTTCAATTTACCAGCTCTTCTCTTGATCAATTCTAACATAATCTCATTCCAAGTATCAATAGGTCCCGGTAAACACCAATGCGCACAATCATTCTGCACACGCTGAGGAACTCCATTGGCAAATGGGAAAGGGTGCATGTACGGTCCAGGATGCCCATCAGCTCTCAACACAGCCAATTCACTGATATCCAGTGCCTCTATCCTTACATTACTCCCAAACTTCTCAGCCTTTGATTGTGCTTCTTTCACTTGTTCCACTCCAACTCTCCTCATTTCTGCATCCATCATCTTAAGAGCTTTCTCGTTTCCCTTGTAAGGCAGAGTCTTGGAGCACGCCCCTAACATGTCCCATTCCCCTTCGAAATGCGCTGGCGAAAACGTTGGCAGAAAGACGGAAATCGCACTCCCACTAGGGCCTTTCCTCTGAATTACGCCTTCAAATGATGTCCTCAATGCCTTGCCAAAAACATCATAGAATCCAATCTCGGTGCAGTTCTCCAAAGCATGACAGCCTAAGACTGAGTTTCCATAGTGATAAATTGCACGATGTAAGTACCAATGCCCCGCCGACAAAACAAGCATGTCTATGTCCTTCAAATCTGCTGCCCACCTTTCATCCACAGAATCCAAAAACAATGTGTTGAAGCTCCCCTCATTTTCCTTCTCAATCCCTTTCACAAGAAAAGGTGACCAATAGATTGAGACATTCATATTGTGAGAAGCGAAAAACCATTTTCTGAACTTGTTCTCTTCTCCATCTGTGTAGTAAAGGTTTGGTTTCGAGGCAGTGGCCAACATGCAAAGAAGTGATTCAAGCTGATTTCTTGCCAAGGAGTCCCCCACAAAGGCGATGTGTTTGTTTCGGAGGAGTTGAAGGAAAGTTTCGGGCTGAAACCTGGGAAGTTCGCATTGTTTGGGCTTCCATCTCCAGTAGAGATAATCTCTGTCTGGCCTGCCAGAAACCATGCAGTTCTGGCCTGGTTTGATTGTCTCACAAGTGCTGCCATTGTACGAAGGCCCCAACTTATTTCGCACCCATTCTCCTTTGCTGTAATCGCACGATTTCTTCTTTACTATGTTGTTTTTATCCAAAACCCCTGCAAAGAAACCATGAAAAAACAGAATCTTGAAAACAAAACAAAAACCTAAACAAATGATGAGAGACATATGTAAGAGAAAAATATGAAGATACCTTTTGATGATGAGATGAGAATATGGTTGTTGGAAGGAGAATGAGGATGATGAATGGGGGAGAAAGAGAAGGGACTGAAATAAAAGTGAAGGAAGACTAATAGGAGGAGGGCATACGAAGAATAAGAGAAGAACTTCTTGGAGAAAGAGTAATGCTGTGGTTGATCATTGAATGGATTCTTTGATGACGCCATTTCATCCTTCTGTCCTTTTTGTCTTCCGAATCTGAAAATTGAGAGAGAGAGAGAGATGTTGAACAAGAGAAGTTTGTGGGGGTGGGGTGGGGTGTTATGATCTAGTCAAAGTGGAAGTGATCTCGAGAACCCCATTGTATATGGTTGGCCAACTAACTGGATGTGAGTATTGGTGGTGAGACTTTGGGGGAGTGCAGTGCAGTTGTCTTCAGGCCCGTGCTCAAACTTTGCCTTTTTGGTCTTTTTGACTTCTTTCCAAAATTTAACAGGCTTATTGATGAATGAGTAGTTGGACTTGGACCCCAAACCCGTTACATTTCCTTATTAATTTTTTTTTAACTTTCTTTCATTGATATAAGGAAAAAAAATCTTCTTATATGGTATAAATAAAATTCTCGACAAAAAATAGTTTGTATTTATTGTTGTTTGAGAAAAAACTAAATTGCCGACTAATAAAATTTGGGACTAGCTTATATCTAATTTTGAACATACCATAAGAAAAATATTTAGTCCTATAACTATGGGGTAAGAATTGTAATCATATACGAATTCATAATTTCCTTTCATTTAATTGGATTAATCTTGATATGGAATAAATAATCAATAAAGTATCATATAATTGGCATTTCCCTGAAAGATCTTAGCTTCAAATAACATAAGTTTGGCTAATTAATTTTATTTATGTAATGTAATAGATGTGTTATCAACAACAGTACTATAATTATTAATGATACATATAGTACGTAGTTTGTTATGTTAGTATTTGAGATACTAGTTATATAATTGTTAGTATTTAATAGTCTAAAATTTGAATGTAAAGAAATTAATAAGATATGTATATATTCTGTTGATTTTTTTCAACCATTTACGGGAAGTTCTTAAAAATATAACCATTTCATCTTTTTTCATGTAGTAAAAAATTTTAAAAGTTTAATCCTAAGTAAAAAGCCTTAACTTGTTATTCTAAATATCTCTGCGTCCTAATAAATCATTTTCGATCGAGTGTGTGCAGTCTGTGGTTTATCAAGTGATCAACTCCCCATCAAACCGATGTGTAGCCTTTTAGAAGAGTCGCCTACCAAAGCAATTTGTGCTCACCATCGAACTGGAGTCTAAACCCCTCCCCGAAGGGTTATGGCCCTTAGTTGCACAGTTTCCTCCTTTAACTTAACTCTAATGTCGCAGCAATTTTCAACTTGAAAGCGCTTCAGACCTGCAGAACCACATTAAAGTAAATCAATTGCAAACGGCATACTACAGTGTCAGTTCAGCGGCAATGGAAGCTGAGGGGTCAGGGCGACGAATTTGCAGTTGGCTGCATACTATCAATCAAAACCACTACCGGAGAAGAATTCCGCCGTGGACCACCCCTCCAACCTTCTCATGCTTCGTATCCTTTGGATAAAACCGTAATAGTTGTGATGAATCAAGTACGTGTTAGCAGTCCATATCTTGTCGAGTCTGTCACTGGAGGAACTCCTGCGGCGCGCCAAGAACGGGGTAACTAAGATACTTGGGAAACTGTAAAATTTATCTTTGCATCAGATTCTTTGTTACGTTTACCTCTCTTATATATCCCATATGTCATCATTTCGTTCAGCTCGAGTTTGAGAAGAAGAACGTTAATTGGTTAGTATATAATGGTTTCAGTTTCAGTTCATTCAGGCAAATTAATATGGTGGCTTTTAACTGAGACTGCCAGAAAGAAGAGTCTTACAATGCCGGCAACGGTGGCCTTTGCACTGGGGTTAATTACATCGATTTGTCGGATTGATGGATCTTGAATGTCATAAATTTTTGGGAAGTTTTGTTGTTCTTGTTCTGAGTGGTCACTAAAATGATCAAGGAGAGAGTATTAGCATTCTACCTGATGGGGAGAACCCCTATTTCAGTCTGAGATTAAATTAAAATTACCCTTAACGAAGGGTATTTCCCCATCACAAGAGTAGATCCGTGCACTTTGGAAAGCGGGTCAAAGTGTCCGACATCCGGATCCATTTTTATAACTGGACTGAAGACCCAGACAACATGCAAGGTGGGCCTCCGGATCGACGGCGCCCGCGTTCCAGATGTTGACATGTGGCCTTATAAATACCCCGATGCACTTCATTAGAGGTAACTTGCATTTATTATTTTCGACCTACACTTGTTAGATCGCATATCTTTACCTTGATCCCAACTAATTTGAGCGTCGAAGGGTCGTTGTCGGGACTCAACGAGCTTCACGTTCTTATTTTATCCTCAAGACCAATCACGCGATCTTGGGAGAGTACGTGGCCAACTTCGAGATCAGCACTCGAGCTCACTAAATTCCAGCAAGAAAACCATGAAGAGAGTGAAACCTGCGATAATAGCTGATGCTGCTGTTAAGAAACTGCTCATTTTTGGTAACAAGTTGTAAATGCTAGATAAAGATTATTGAAGCTGAGGACTCTTAATTCTGTACTCCGCTGTAAGTCTGAGAGTGAGAGGCGTGTCTCCTCACTTGAGTTTCGATCAGAGTCCGAGCCCGTTTCTGGCCCAAAACATTAATTCATCTGCATTTCTTACAAGAAGGCTAAGAGTACTAGGCCAGCCCGAATATTTTTGGAGAGGAGCACATTGATTTTAGGTCCATAGGACGGTGTTAGTGGGCGAAAGAATTAAACCCATTCACAGGCCTGATTGTAGAATTGGCGGTTTGTTGGCTACCACATTTGCAGATATCTATACCTATATATACGCTAATATAAAAAGAAAAGTCCCTCCATATTCACAAATGATGGTTAATGACATTGTTGCAATAACTTTTTGTGAATTCAAACATACCCTTCATGATTAACTAATTTATTCAAGTTTTCAAAAATTTACAATTAATAAGTTATTATTATTGTTTTCTTTCATTCTTTTTATTAATAAAATGTATTGGTTTATATATTTTACTCATATTTTTTAATATATTTTAAAGTATAAAAAAATTATTTTATTATATGTATGTACAAATGACGTGCCGCAAGGAAAAGCTCTGTCACACTCACAAACGGTAGTTAATGACATTGTTGCACCAATTTTTTGTGAAGTCAAAAATGCATTCAATCGATAAATACTTAACTTATTTAACTTTTCAAATTTTACATTAATTGATAAATGAGTTTTTTTTTTTTAGTTTTAATGCAATATATTGATTTATATATTTTATTTTTATTTATCATATTATTTTTAATATATCTTTAAATATGTAAAAAAAATTATTGATTATATATAACGGCATACCACAACAGCTAATACTAATTTAAAACTTTATGTTTACTCACAAAGAGTGGTTACCTACACTGCGATACCAATTTTTCAAATTACCAAAAATATTCCTTATGTTTTTTTCAACCACTGCTACTCAAATTCTTATTCTCATCTATATATCTGTACAATCTATTTATACTAATATAAAAAGAAAATATTTTCTTCAGACAAAAACAACGATTTGTAATACCGTGGCACCAAATTTTTTGTGTCAATAATACCACGTACTAAGTTAATTTTCTTTTATTTACTTATTTATTTATTCTTAAATATGATATACCGATTTATATATTCTATTTAAAGTGTAAAAGAAATATTATTATATATATACATGTAGAAAAGCCATGCCATAACGACTAGTATTATTAAATAGGAACATCATTCATGCGTACCATGAAGTTGGACTTTCTTTTCCTATCATTTAGTTAAGGTATCTTTCTTCAAAAAATTAAGGATAAATTATAGTTGTATTTGTTGAAATTTGACATAATCATTAATATTTTACATTGTTTAGAAAATTATTAATATTTTCCTCAAACGGATAATAATTATATAGTACTTAAAGAATAAGGTAAATATTATCACTTTATCCTTGTTGATATTTTTTAGAAAAAAGAAAATATTTAAAAAGTATAAAATAAATCTGAGATTTTATGAAGTAAATAATTCATTGAAAATATTAGTTCATAAAAATATTTTGTTAAATTCTAAAAGAAAGTGCATAAAGTTATAATTCATTATTTAAAATGGCATATTAGGCATTTCATTACAAAAATAAATAAAAACCTAGTAGAACGGTCTCATTTTTACACGAATATTAAAATCTTAGAAATACTTATAATTAGGAGAGTAGCTGTAATTTACTCAAAAATTAATAAAATGAGGGCAAGAATACTGAGAATTTAGCCGTTTTCACTCTTCAATCGTAAATATATATATCAAACATATGAACGAACAAATAGTATAACATTGGTCGTGTCAGCATGATGGCACCAAGAAACAACTTCTTGTTTTTGAATTCTTGAAATAAATGGTCATCTCCGGCAATTATCATCTTTGTCAGTAGGCAAACAAACAAATTTTCACAAGGACAACGGGTCCAAAATCATATATATATGATAGAGAAATTGATTAGAAAAGCGCAAAATTACATGGCCAACAACCATTTTAACACTATGGCCACACTAGTTTTCAGCTAAGGCAACTAACGCAATCCCAATTATCAAACTTTAATGTCTGAAAAAATTCAGGCAACCACGCAAATTGCCATGAAATCATCCTCATCATTTAGGAGGCAAGAAAACCAATTCCAACCAAGTGTTGCCTCCCCATTGGTCGGTCTCACAGACATGTTCTTGCCTAACCAATAATTTTGATCAAAGATTCCCATTGTTTTTACTTTCCCCTAACGTTTGCATGTAATTGAAATATCAGTGTCATATTGTGGAAAAGTGAAGAAAAGGTGAGGGCTTTTTTTATCGTTCATGCATTTATTTTCCGTTGGTGCAAAGTGTAGAGAACTTAGTGTAGTGAGATGCATCGTGTTATGAGTGGTACGTAGGGTGAAGTGTTCGAAAGCGATGTCGAATTGTCCCATAACTTTTTTACCTTTTCTTTTCTTGTCTAAATGGACTACGTTTTCAACATGAAAGGTGTGGATATTTATGTTGCCATTAGACGACATTGTGGATAGGGGTGTTGATTTGGTTGATCGTTCGTTGTTTTCTTCTCGAATTATGCCAAAACTGAAGGTATGTATTTGCAAAATTCTCGTTTTAGAAATCAGATTGTGATAGTTTTTAAACGACATAATTAAGTAGAATTTTCCTCATAAATCAAATCGAGTAATCAATTTTTATCATACCAATTGAGATTTTACTTTTATTTTTAATTAGGTTTGTGTAGGATAAACGATCAATATTTACTCCCACAATCAAGATTAAGATGCTCGAAAGTTTGTATATATATCATAGTAAAATTAAACCGAAATTATTTATAATTAACAGAAAATCGAGCTCTCATTGTAATTATATATGAAACATTAATTAATAGGGGATAATGTTTTTGGTTAAATTGCCCAACAAACACTATACAGTGTTCACAATGTAATAAAATTGTTACCATCACAATATTGTAATTTATAAACTTTATCATTTGTAGAACATACAAAATTTTCAAACCCAAAAATAGCTATCTAGCCTAACATGATGGACCCAAGTCCAATTTCATGCATGTTCACACCTACCTTGAGTACTTATCATACAACTCAGAAATAAATAAATAAATAAAAATTTTCTGCTCATATGTTTTATATATATATATATATATATAATATGATATTAAATTTCGGAAATATCTGTATAGTATATAACATGGGACAATCTTTAGAATCTTTTCTCGAGCTGATCGCCCTGCAACTTGACCACCACACACTGATTACAAAGTAATCACAATAATTATTTTCAGATGAGATGATAATCATAACTTGGTCAAAAGAAATAGCAGAAGAATACCACACCATACCCTCATCAAAGTCACAATTTCTTTGGATCTGCTTTTAATACATCACCTAAGTCTATCTAATTATTTTTCAATTGTTTTATGTCACGCCAAAATGTGTCATGGCCTGCTTTTACATCTAGGCCTTGGCCCCCTTCCACATAATTAAACATAGATTCCTTTTAGGTTTATTTTAATATTATTATTTTCTTATTATTATCCCTTACACTTTATTTTGGATATCCAAGAATATTTCTGATGAGAAATTGTGGCCTATGACCTGTTCAGGTAGACCCAGCTCTCAATCCACTCACTTTGGATGGCAGCTCACTCACACCCTCTTTGATCCACTTCTTGGACCAAGCCCAACTCGTCCACCCCGACCTATTGGTCCGACCCGATTGCTTTATATATATTCTTCTCCTCTCTGCAGAAGTAATCCTAAACCTAAATCCCCCTCCTTTCTCTCTTGCCTCCTTGTTCTCATTCTTCTCTATAATCCACACCCCCGTCTTCCCTCCTCGACTTCTTCTTTAACTGCTCTAATCTCTCACTGTCATTAATGGCCCCTCTCTATAAATACTTCTTCACTACTTCTGGTATATCAAACATACATAACAAAATTCTTCTTCCTTCTTCTCCTATCTTACTAACAGTGTTTTTCGTAAACTATATTTTAAGTGAAAACCCTAAAGGTTGATTTGGGTTTTGTGAGGTCTTATGTGGACAAATTTTTCTTAGTGGTGTGATTTTTGTGGGTTTGCAACCGGCGTGTGAGGTTGCCAGCCTTTGTGGTTGTGGGCTTTCCTTCATCGAATCTGACTCTAAATTTTATAATTTCTCTGTTTCCTTTTATCTGTTTATGTGTTCTGAGATCTGTAAATATTTGTTAATATTTTCTTGTAATATTAGTCTATAATTTTTTAAGGATTTTATAACCCATAATTTGCCCTAATAGTTGATTAGGGCATTTGGTTCCATTGGGCTCACTACTGCTGGTTCCACACCAACAATTTCGTTACTTTGACTATATGCTTATCAATAATTTTACGTGCGATACATAAAATTATATAGAAATATCATGAGTTAAAATAAATAATTTGTGAACCTAGTATATGATTCCAATATCTGAGTTTTATCGTATTATATACGAGGAAAGAAAAGAAAAGATGGATTAAATTAATACAAGTTTTGTTTACTACATATATAAATACATACACAAGCGACATCAAACTCCCTTGTCCTCTTCTTTCCTATCCATACTGTCTTGATGACCTTCTGATCAAACACTTGAGAAATTAATTTATTAATAATTCCTCTTGCCTTGGGACATTCTTTAAGATACACTGAACTAATGTTTGTGTTTTCTCCTGCTGTTGAGAAAGTGTGCAAGAAGGAGAGCTCCATTTGTTAGGTGCAGAGGTGTGTAAACAAGAAAGTAGATGTTGCCCCCACACTCAGTACAAATCCTAAAAAACAAACCTAGATTTTGAAAATCCCCTCAATTTAAAAAAGGATGTCCCAACAGTAGAAAACTGTCTGAGGCTCTCAGCATTTAATATTAATTGGGTGGCCATAAGAAGCATTTAATAGAAATGGTTGTTGTCCCAACTTAGGCTTGTTTGGACAGGAAATTGTCCAATTCATCATTTAATGTTTTTGGAATCAACAATTCCAACACCTCACATGGCTTACATATTCTCACATTTATTTCGTTACATACCTCTTTTTTCTACTTTTTTCTATGAAAAAATATAGTGTCATCAGCTCCGATCACCATCATAGATCAGAACACGCCTTTAAAATTATAATTTGCTTGTAAGAATATTTACAAATTATCTATCAACAAAGTTCTCATATTGTCACATAAAGTCCAGTACACAATTTTCTAACAACAAAAGAGTACTTCTTGTTGTTAAATGAGTAACTAATTGTCATTTTCTTACATATAGAGAGTTTGAAGTCTCTTCAAAACCTAGCCTAGGTAGGGTTAAATTTCCAGTTCTTGAAGGTAAAAATCTGATATACTAAAGTCAAAGGTCTTCCTTAAGATTCAAGACATGTATTGTATAGTAATCAAATTAATTAGGAAGAATCAATTGCACATAACCCAAAGTAATTAATGTTTGGAAATTGCTTTGCGTTTAAGATCTCCTAAGTTTTGGAAGAAGAGTTAATTACCCAAGTAAGAAATGAAGACTTTTAATCAGAGGGGTAACCGACTTGGTCAGAGATTATTCTCCACATAAAGTAATTATCCCTTAATTAATTTTTAATAATAATTAATTTTAATAGTGTTTTTATGACATCATTTCCCACACGCTCGCATTAATAGTAGTTTTAATGAAGCATGTTATTAAAGCAAAGCTTCTTAGTTATGCTTAATATTTTACTGAATTGCATAAAGAGCCACTTTTTAGATTAATTAGACTGGAAAAAAGTTGTTGATATTCCTGCTTAATTCTTAATTATGCACATTATTGATGTTGCTTTATGAGTTAAATACACAAGTAATGATTAACAGTTAAGCAGTGCAATATACCACTAGATGTTGTTGCCTTAGCCCTATATTTTTTTTTTTTTTAAAACGATCCTTACATAATTTATAATAATATTAATAAATTAAGAAATATATCAATTTAATCAATAAACTCCCATTACATCAATCTCATTAAGCGAAACAGATACCCGTACGTTTTGGGAGACAGAGTATGCGTTTATTAATTTTAGAGTAAATTACAACGGCATGCTTTGGTATTTTTGTAATTGTAAATACATCTTGTTATTTGAAAAATTACAAATATCCTCCTACAATAAATTGTCACGAAGGGATATTTGTTAAATGACTGATAATACTAGGGAATATTTATAATTTTTCAAATAATAAAAAGATAATTATAATTTTATAATTTTTCCAAATTAATAATGAAAAAAATTCGATTTTGAAATAATTAATTTGAAAAAACGTGATTGTGGAGGTTTAAATTTAGAATTATATAATTAATTATGTAGATGCAGATTGTAATTAAATTCCAACGACGGTGTTTTGTGGCGTGGGTCCAAGTGGAGGGGTTAAATGTAGTAAGACCCGGTAACGTGCCGACACCAACACGGGAAATTGAGAAACTTGAATTTTATAAAATATATTTATACTATATATTAAGAGAGAGCACCTTTATGGTGTCTCTCCCTCTTTGGTATGTTAATTTTTTTTTTTATCGAACTTCCCACTCTCTCATTATCTTTTAATAGTTATTTTTTCTTTTAATTTTCTTTCATTATTTTGTAGGAATATAATATTAATTTATTATTTTATATACACTATTAAATAAAAAAAAATATAAATTTTTTATTTTTCATGTTATTTTAAAAATTCACATAGAGTGTGCTACAAATTACTAGTATTATAATAATAGTAACTATAATTTTCGTCTCTGTCACTGACAAGTAATTTTAATATACAGAATCAGCCTACGACACTGTAAGTTTTTCTCTAAAAATATTACATTTGCAACAGCTTAACTAGGTTTAGTTATATCTAAGATTGACCTTAATTTTTCTTTTTTTCTTTTTTGCATAAAGTTATACATTTTGAAAATGTATATTTGTTGATGAAATTGTATTATCTCTGAAGGATGCAAAATAACATGTTTCTGGAGTTGATGATGCAATATGTGGCATGTTTCAGAGCTGTTCCCTTCAAATATATGTTAATCTTGAAGAGTAAGGTATTTTAAAACAAAAGGGAAATAATTCAGACACCAAAGAGTTGACCCGATGTTTCCAATGTCTAAAACTAGCACTTCTCATATGGGAACTCAAACACAACAAATTATTAGATAAATACAACATACATGCGTACAGAGGACATAATTATTTGGCCGGTTGTAAACAAATGCGGAAAATGACTCAATTCTTCAACACCATCAATCCTTCTAACTTGTCAACACCATCCATGTTTTCACCTGCACATATAAAGCAATATAAAAATAGCCCAGATGGCTTCAAACATAGTTAAAGCGTTGGATTTCTTTGACTCTTGACTTGCAGCATGGAAAGATATAAGAGAGAGAGCGCCCAAGAAAGGAGTTTAAATAGCTTAATTATAACAAAATCGTCCATCATTAGCTCCCTTAAATCTGAATCTTGACCGCGTCGACAGTCCTCCAAGATCACCACCTTTGAAGGATAACCACATGGCAGTCTCACGAGAATCTGTTCAAAAAACACTGCCGGCCCCCATGACACTAAAATATAAACGAAAAAAATTCATGCATAAGTATTAAGCATCGATATCATGAAATAATAGTATAAAAACCATTAGTAGTACATAGTATAATAATGATAATGCAAAAGGAATTCAGAATAAAGTATAAAATGTGTCACTTAGTATAACCGGAGTGACGGCAATTTAAATCATGGTTGTGGGCACTCAGAGAGGGACCATAGGTTTCATCTCACCACCTTCCAGTCTTTCCTTGTTTCTTCCCTTATCTATTTCATTACTAATTTCCCCACCATCATCTTCTCTCCCTCACAAACATTCCTAACAGAACAAAAAGGTGTGTTCTTTTCTTGTGAGAGAGAAACGAATGGGGAATTGCCAGGCAGTGGATGCAGCAGCATTAGTGATACAACATCCAAGTGGGAAGCAGGAGAGGATGTATTGGCCGGTCGCAGCCAGTGAGGTGATGAAAATGAATCCAGGGCACTACGTCTCTCTCATAATTCCATTACAGATTTCTGGTGAAGGCCAAGAGAATTCAGATGATAACAAGACGGTGCGGTTCACTCGTGTTAAGCTTCTCCGCCCGAGTGATACTTTAGTTCTTGGCAGGGCCTATCGGCTTGTCACCACTCAAGGTTCGGCCTTTCTGCATGTACTTGCAAGAAGCTTTTTCTGAATTTTCTTTGTGATAGTTTTTGGTCTGACAGTTGTGGGATTTTGCTGCAGAGGTCATGAAAGTGCTTAGAGCAAAGAAGCATGCAAAAATGAAGAAACGCCAGTCAGAATTAGGGGAAACTCTGCAGATGAATTCAGAAAATAAGAGTACCAGTTCTGAGTGTGAGCCTGAGAAGTCTGCATCACAGAAGAACAATCAGGTAAATCGTCGGCCATTTAATTTCTCAAATTGGGATATCAGTTTTATCTGCTTCTGCAAAATTACAAAGGAAGAGAATGTAAGGTCATAATATATAATCAAGAGGGCCTCTGAATATGATTATAGTCAGTGTAGATTAGCAGTATTAATACAGATTAGAAAAGCATTTTCTTGGAGAAATGAAGCCACCATTTATGTTGCTCCTATGACTCAATATACAAGATGCAAAATGGAGAGGGTGGAACCCACTACTCAGACTGCAGAATTTCATTCGTTTTGACAGTAAATTCAGAACTTTATTTCAGTGCGTTGTAGGATCAGTCATTTCTGCCACTAAAAATTCACCACAAAACTGTCAGAACATATCAAGAATTATCTTCTTTTAATTTATACTAATTAATATATTGACAATTTGCAGGCCACAAGACCTGACAGACATCAGCAGAGATCAGGATCGACAAATTTAGCTGCAGGAAGGCCCAAATCATGGCGGCCATCTTTACAAAGCATTTCAGAGTCTGGAAGCTGAGATAGTCAATTTTAGAGAAATTTTCTGCTACGCTGTCAACCGCAAAACATTCAACTTGCAAAATGTTGAGAAATGTTTCCTTTGTATAGCTAATAGGAGAGAATGGTAAACAAGAGTCTCTTTCTTGACTAATACATGTTTTCCTAGTGAAATTTGAACATCCCAAGACATCTTCCTTTGCATTCTCTACTGACCCACCAACCTCAAGATAGGTGGGGATAGGTATACAGTATGCGGACATCATTCGTCTGATCTGGAGTTCCAATTTTCCCAATCCTCATCGACGTAATTTTGTGCCCACAATAACGAAGCTCGAGCAGCTAACGGTGCTCCAGGAAGATTTTTTTCCTTGAGAGACACCATCATATCCGTGAAAGGCTCGATCAATAATGTTCCAGGTCCTCCATATTGTTTGTGTAGGAATTCACTGAATATCTAATGTCACAACAGGATGTGTTAAAACAGGTTAGTTTCAGGCAATTAACCTTAACTGAAACTATTTCATCATCAGTTTAGAAGTACCAGGAAGATAGATGATTTTAAAGCACAATGCCAGCACAGGAAAAGTCAAAAAGCTGTTTCAATGGTAAGATGTTATTCTTCTCAGAGTCAATCAATGCATTCTTTTTGGTCCAAGGAAAAGGAAGATATTTTGAGGACAAAAACAATTGTTTTGCTACTTCTGACAATCAGCAACATGGAGTGCAAGAAGTGATACTATGATGATCAGACCAAGCAAGCATAGAAGAGTAATACAGAATTCATGTGAAGGCTTGTGCATAGTATCACAACCTTCTATTTGGGGAACGGACAACCAGAATCTTCCAATGTCCAGGAGATTAAGTAAACATTAAAAAATGATATAATCACATGGTGTAACTGCAAAAAGCTTGATATGAAATCAGCCTTTTCCTTCAGAAATCAGTCTTGTATATTATAACACAAGAAAATCAGCTTACGAAGGACTAAGATTCTCCTGATTTTACAACGTCATCAAACCAGACAAACTCGAAAACAATTCATATAGTAACTATTATATGACTAGGAGCAGATTCACCAACTTGTGCTAAACTGATCAAATCAGAGAGAATCATTTACTAAAGCATCAATATAGTGGCCAATGAAGCTATAATCCAGAGAGGTAAAGTCCAAGAAAACAAAACCAGAAAGCAATAATACTTGTATCTGTTAGCCAATTGAAGCAATATTAACATTTGAATAGAAGTTTCACCGAGTAGTTTCTAATTAGAGTCTTTAAATAAGAGTACAACTCAAAATTAGTGAAATCTATAACCAGCAACTCGGAAATAGCTGATTAACCAAGTAACATATTACGTAACCCACAAATAATTTCACAAAATATCAATGGAAAATTACCTCGGCACAGACATTGACAACCATTTGAAGATCATCTCCGAAGGTCTCTTTTTCTTTCAACAGTTTCTTCAGCAATTCAGCTTTGAACTTCTGCGTCTCCTATAATTTTTCCAAAAACACATAGTTACTGGAAACAAAAAAAAGGCGGTCACCATTTAAAAAATACAATCTTTAGAAAAGAGAGAGAGAGAGAGAGAGAGAGAGAGAGAGAAGAAATCCCATTATTGACTTACAGCTGAAGCAAAATCAGCACTGGGGTCAGGATAAACGTACTTCTGGGATGGGGTTGCCTTTGGAGGTCTTGAGAAAGTCTCTCGGCAGAAAAAGAGCGAAGGCCTTGGCAGGATAAGGGAAGCGCTGCGCAGGATAGCACAATTGGGGATAGCCTTTCTGGCGGGAACCGCCGCGGGTGAGCGGAAGATGAGGTTACCGAGCGACGCTGACGCCATTTGGTGGCTAACGTACGCCGGGGTGCGACTAGTGGTGAAATTCGGTCATCTTAATAGATGGGCCGGGGCCACTTGGATGATCAATATGTTCCTTATTTCGATATAAGGCCCATTTCTTTTAAACCACACAATTTCATAAACGGGCTGTATCCAGAACTTAACCCCAAATAATTGGGCTGGGTACAAGTGGGCCCCATTTGAGTTTTTGGGCCACTGAAATTTATACGGATCGTGGTCTAACTTTACATAACCCAATGGAAGCATCATAGCCTAACAACCCAATGTACTTCTTAGCCTTTAGTTTTCGGCTTTACCCAATTTTATTCACAGCCCATCACAAACAACACCTTTTCTCGATTTATGTGTGTCATCCTTTTATAGGATTCATATTAATTTTTTCTGTGTCGTTCCAATTTTATCGATTGTCTCCAAAGGGACAACAACACCTAATCTAGTAAAGGAGTGCAAGAAAACGATCCACGAGTTCGAGTATCAGATAGAACTTGGAAAATCAATTTTGATCTTTCTTTCAGATGAAAAAAAATGCATTAAACTAATTATTTAAAATGCATACGTACCAATGAAAACAATCTATTAATCATATTTAAAAGGTCATATTTAGATAGATAGATAGATACACAAGTATATTACTTATTGATGTAGCCAAGAAGGAAGATGGAATAAGCAGTAAATAATTAATTAATATTTAGATCCATTGCTTGAATGGTTTAGGAATTTAATTATTTAAGTCCCGCCCATCAAATCTTGAAATTCTGGGCTTACTTTCCTAATCTTCCTTTTGGCTTTTTCTGCTTAGTTGAACATTTTTTATTGATGTGATGGAGTAATTATTCTACCTTTGAAACAAAACCTAATTGTTTGTGCCAAATTGTTATTACTGCCATCATTAGGACAGGTTAGGTTAGAACTTAAATATCAATCTTCATGTAAAAGTTCTTACACTTGTACTACTGCATGTCACGAATCTGATAATCCTCGATCCCCCATATCCAAAAACAATCATAATATAAAATCTCAAAAGCAGACAATTTTGTGCTGCAAACCAGCCCCAAAAGTTTTCACTATTTGCTTTTATGATTAAGACATGAGGGCAAAAATTTTAATAATGCAGATCATGTGGTGTGATCAAAAAAATATATATAGTTTGTGTTGATGATTGTAGAGATGACTCTTTTGTCTCCACTCTTTGGCAAGAATGGAGGTCCATCCACAGTCACAAAGCATTAAAGAAAAGAGAAACATGCCATTTCCACGCTCCCCTCCATTTACACCCCTCTTGCCTTTGTCACTCCCTTTTTTCAGCCACTTTTGATGCTTGTAAATTGGCATCCTAAGAGAAAAATTATGAGTTGGAAAGACACCAACATAAAGATATTGATGCACCGAGCTGGTGCATACAATCTGTACCCCGTGACCTGAGGTATTGATGATATGCTGGTGTTGTTTTATAGGAGCTTATTGAAACTTTTTTTTAGGACAAAATTATACAAATTTAAAAAATTTGAGAAAGGACAATACGGGGCACAGATCGCGTCCAACATTTATATTTGGTTTGTTTTATGCTATATTGTCCTAAAATGAGAATGAAATGAGGAGGATGGAGAAAAGGGTGCATGGCCTTTGGGGAATTAATGAATGAAAGTGTTGCTGTCTTGCATTATGAAATCTCATGAAGTAAACTGGGAAACTGTGGAATGATTCCAACTTTTGAATTCTTTTAGTCCAGTGTCCAATCGCTACTCTTTTTGTCTTACAACACAAAAAATAAGGATCAAAAGCTGAGGTTTATAGGGTCTTCTTTTTATCTCTTCAATTAAAGCTGTGAATTTGATCTGTTTAAAAAGAGTGTGACTCAAACATTTAACGCTCCTCTATACCCCTCCACATCCACTTTCCTAGATGACAGAACGAATACCTCTTTAGGCTTCAGTGGGCAGACCATTAAATTAAGTGTAAATATCTGTCATTTTATCTATTTCACAAGCCAAGAAACAATAAAAACTATCGAAAAGGTTCAGATTATAGCCCTCCAATACTTAAGTTAACAATATGATATAGGAAGAATAGTGAAAGTCGTAAAAAACTATTTGGTATGAAAAATTGTACTTCTGAAGCAGAAGGGCTGACTAGTATTTATGAATTTTTTGACTTCGGATAAACAACAAATCCGAAAATGATTAAGCGGTCATCATTGTGGTTAAGAGAAATGAAAAAGGCACTAACTTTGGTTTGGTTTAAGCATTGAGGGCATTTGTGTAAATTCCCACAATCTTGAATTATACATCAATTATCAGGTAACAAGTATAAAGTGAGTTATTTTATAATTCAACCTTAATTATACATATGGATTATGCTTCTCGAAATTGTCCCTTAAGTGATTGCGACCAAGATTTCGTATTGTTAGAACCACATATATTAATATCAATCACACAATCCAAAGCATTTTCTTCACAATTTTCTTTGGTAGGTGTTAGGTGTACTCAATTCTGTCGAACATTATTGTTATAAATTAGTTGCATGATTGACACAACTTAATTACAAAATAAATCTATGACTTTAGGCTTTAGCACAATCACACACGAATATTACAACATATGCATGCATGTTACCTCAAATTAAAGCAACTAATGTTGTCGAACATTAACAAGATTTTTAATCCAAAAATAGTTCAAAATTGTCCAGCTTTTATCTTTTCATGGGACGTATTTGTAGCAAGGAGCGAAGCTGAGTTGTAAATTAATAGACAGCCTCGATCTACGGGTTTGTTTCCAAAGGTAAAGAAGCAGACATTAATTGAGCCAAGCATGCCCGTCGAAGTAGGTAATCCATGAAACTGTACTAAGGAAATTAACTTGTGACAACATAGTCATATTTTTCTCAAATGTGGACCACGAAACCAGCTGTTGGTTGAATGTCCAAGATACATGAAAAGATGATTAATGATTTAGTCCCCTTGTACCGTACATTCTACACCCTCGTTTTGAGGGTACATTTGAATAGAATTTACAGGTTTTATGAAGGTATTTTGTGGGGTTTAGTTTTCAAGAATTAGCGTATTTAATTAGTATTAAAGGCAGGAACCTTGTTTTCTTTCAACTACAGGGTTTGGAGGAAAAATTGTAATTTTCGTCGTGTAAGTGTGGAGGGGTTATTTTCGGTCCACTTGAAATTTATCTGACAATAAATTATAATAATGAACATTTGTAGTGAAAATTGCTAAGTTGACAAGAAAATGTCTCTCATTTCATGTCGACATCACGTGCCACGCACATGATATTTTCTGACCAAAATTATATTTTTTTACAATAAATATTTTCGATGTGCTTTTCTTAAAAAGAAATATCTTTTATGAAAAAATGAGTTTTAAATAGATAAAAAAAAATACTAGTCCGTTACTTATAAGATGAAAATAATATTTTTTTTTTAAGTTTGAAAATGGGAACAAGACTTTTCAATTAATGGTATATATAACTAAGGGATTCCATTTAATAGTGTACTTCATACTTGAATAACCAAACAATTTACTTTTATTGATAATAACATTTGTAGAAGTCTACTAATTAGTTACATGCCACAACATCATATATATATATATATGTATGTATATGTGGACATATGCTACAGTCAAAATGCACGGAATAATGTAACTGTCTGGTCAATGTTTGGGTATTGCAAAGGAGGACGTACGTGACCCCAGCTCGCACCTCCTGCATTGCTTAAATAACGAGATGACAATACGTGGGATTTGAGGCGAATTTCAAACTCAACAAATTGCGAGCATTTTCTTCAACACAAGGCCCGTCCTTTCTAGAACCCCCATTCGTTGAACCAATTAGGATTTAATAATTACAAAAGTAGATTATTTTATATGTTTTTATGTGCATGCTTTAATTCTTAAAAAGTTATAATAATGTTATATATTGTTTTACTTTCTGTTGACATTATACATTATTAACCAATTTTATATTATTTAAATTCATAGGAGCATTATATACAATGTATAATAATTTAGTAAGTGTAGTACGTAGTTGAACGGGCCAAATGAAAAGGTTCTAGTTATTGAGAGTTAGAAGGTTAGGTTTCTGGGGGGTGGGGGTAGAGGAAGAGGCATAAATGTTTGAAATCTGGGTGAGATCAGTAGACAGCAGATGGGTCAGGTCACGAGAAGGGGACTGGTTAAGGAGTCATATTCACTGATTGAATCAGTCTTTTATTGCCTGAGGGACCAACTCCCAGTCCCAGTCCCTTCATCACCCATCACAACAAAGTTTTCTCCACCTTTCTTCTTAAATGCTTTTTTATATATACTCAGTAATAAAACAAATGGCTAAGCTACAAAATCTTTATTGTCAATCACGTGCACTGCACAGACCCCGGATCAATGGGGTCACCATGGGAGAAAGTAAGAAATAAGAATTTCTAATTTCCAGTGTAAATTAAATAAACAATGCCTGATATTTTTATTACATCCAAATACAACACTCATTGTGGAAAAAAAAAAAAAAAAAACCATACATAAATTATGAGAAGGCCCCAAAGACCTCTGTAGTTAGGCCAATTCTTGGCATTCCTAGAAAGAGACTTTTCTCTCGTTTCAAACAAAAACCAAAAGAGAAAAAGTTTAAGGAAAAAGAAGTTTCACGTGTATTTGTTACACGCGCACCCAAACAACACACGTATTAGGAAATATATATATATATATATATGTCCAAGTATATAGTTAGGACAAAAGAAAGAAAAATAAAGGGACATTTCCCGCCAAAAAAGCACACATGCACACGTGTACACCACACTATATGCGCGCATACACATCACTCAACAACCCATAAGGTGTTCATGGAGCCACGCACGAACCTTATTATATCTCCCTCCTGTTCTCTTTTATTGCATCACTTCATTAATTTGTGAATGGGGAGCTTTGTATAGTGCAATGATGGACCTGGTAACCTACTCCTATTTCATGAACAGCACCTCAACATCAATTTTTTTGCCAAACTCCATTGATTTTCCAACCCCTTTCTGGACCCACCAATCCCTTTTATTCATCAACAATCAATGCTACAATTGAATTCAATCGCTGCTCTCCCCTTCATAATCATTCATGTACTCCATCACTCCACTATAACATTATTCAATTCTCATCACTTTCTCACACCAGAATAGGAGTACTAACATATGTATCAATACCCCTTCCCTTCCCTTCCCTTGGGAATCTGCGAACCTATTCATGGATGACAATATGCCCACCAAGAAAGGTTATAATGAAATCTCCCATACATTTTGTACACCCATTATGTCTATTTACTTATCTACATCACTCGTCTCGATTCTTATCTCATTGTACCCTCCGAGGAAAAATATTGAGGATTCTAGACAACTCACACCACCATTTTCTTTTCTTTTTCTTCTTAATTGTAATTAACTCTCTTAATCAGAGCTTCCTTTCTCATCATCGGACCACAAAGAATTATTTAACTTCCTTCTTTTATAAGACAAGGATAAGGAGGAGGATGAGGATGATGATGATGATGATGATGATGATGATGAAGCACTCGAAGTAGTACTCGCCCGAGGCATTACTCGGAGCTGCGGTAAAACCTTTGGTTGCGACTTTGGCTTAATACTGAAATTGATTTGTCGAATCAATTGGTGGCAACTCGTAATATTATCCTGCAAAATAAGGGGATTTTCTATCCAAGTTGGCAAATATTTCTTGTCAAACGTACAATAACGTAATTCATGATTTTCTTTCTTACTTTGTGGAGTCCATCACACCATGACTCAGCATGTTGAGCTGTGATCAAAGAGAAATTTGGCAGATCATTTGCTGCACAGAGTATTGCTGCAGCAGCAAAGCTAGATGGCCGATATTCGAGGAAGCTGGTCTCTGTTGATATTAAGAAAAAGGTATTTCAAGTCAAAAGAATTAGTTAAATTATAGAATTAATTGATGCATGATGAGAAAAATATAATTAGCTAGCTTCTTAAGAGTACCTCGAATGGTTGAGAGAATAATATCTTTTGCCCTTGACGTAAGGAACTCAGTAAAAGTTCCAGTTGGGTCCATCTTGAGTGCGAAAAAGCAGAGATAGGAAAATGGAGAAATAGAACGGAGTCTCCAATCTAAGACCCTCAGAACAAGAAGTTCCATTCTTTGTATAGTTCTTGGTTCAAAAATAAATTTTGATGAACCTTCAACCTAATAATTAGAGAAAATTATCCATCAATCTGATTTTCATTTTCAAGCTACCCACTTCACTAAATCAATATTATCAAGATAAATCACAAAGTACCTGAAGATCCAGAAGAGAAGGAACCAGAGGTTCCTCCATCTTAGCAGCTAATGACAAGCATGCAACGGACAATAGTTGCAGTGGCCATCCACTCATTTTCTGCAATTATTTTGAGATGTGTGACGAAGAATACAAAATCTCATTGACAAATACGTATATACATTATTAGAATAAAACAACAACGGATTAGTTGTGTTGAATTACAATAAAACCCAATTATTAACAAATAATTAATGATACCCATCGGAATGCATGTATTCTGAGGTTGTTAGGGACCAAAAGAGGCAAATGGACCTTCCTAAATACATATACTTTTAGAGAAGATAATGCTGCTTTATATATATTATCAACAAGCATGTTAATTAATAGTTCTATTCGTCATCATTCACATATTTCCTCCACATTATATATATATATATTCTCTGGTACATAAATATCAAGAGTATTAATATAATGAAAAGGGCTACAAGAAACAAATTCTTCGACAAGTCACAATCTCCATAATAATATTGGATTAGCGGTAAGTTTATGTCAATTCAAGTCTCCAGCTTTTTTGCCTTTAATTCATGGAACCGCGCGCGCGCCCTACATGTATTCCATTGGGCGCATAGAATTAATTAAACACAAGGAGATGATGTTAAAGTTTTTAATAAATGATGGTATCTATATCACTATTTATTATGACCAATTAAAGTTAAGGCCTATAAATGATTCATAAATGGGATTTTTTTTCTAGGTAAAATCGCAATTTACAACTTTTTGCAGTTTAGTTTAGTCACAACCCGTAAAGATTAAATTAACAAACATCCACTAATGATAATTAATTTAGGTCCATTTCAGTTGTTTTGAAAGTCAATATCGAAAATGATTTTGATGACCCGCGGAGGGGTAAAAGGAGTGCATTAGAATCAACATAAGATACTTTATTTGTCCATATATACTAATGAACGTCTTGATCTGACATTAATTGACACATACGGTGTCATTAGTTATTTAAGAAACTAAACAATCCTAATTTTTAGGATTTAGGAGTTGAAAAATAGAATAATAATAATAATAATACAGGGTGATATTATCTTACTGGCAAGCGATGGGAGTAAAGGAAACGATCAAAATAGTTGACGGAGAGATACGCCGTTAATGGATGAAAACCATAATATCGTTGCACCTGCAAAAGAAACGAGAATCCGTTAACTGTGCCGTTAAGTTTGTAGCTTCCTACGAATCACTGTTTCATCGCCGTTTATGAGTCTCTCTGTGAATCCATTAAAAGTCACTCCTGCAGAAGTAGGCGCACACTAGAAACTCCATTCTAAACCGTTCCACTATATGATATCTTAAGTGATTTTAACTTGTCCAAGTGCCTCGTTAAGGATTTATCAAAGTAACAAATAATTCACTCTTTTCCTAGCTCATATATTCAAGGTGAAGTTAGCCGCCTGCGCATGATAGAGAAAACACGAATCATGAACCAGAATTTGGAAGAAAATAATATACCTTGAAAATCCATGCAACAGATTCCCCTCTAACAGACGAATCAATCGGTTGATGAGTGGAGCGCGAACTAATTCCGGCTAGATCTCTCTCGTCTTCCAAGAGTCGGGCGATGGATTCCTCAACTTCCGCCGTCGGAGATTCGAGGTCCGATGAATATTCAGACGATAAATCTCCACCGCCGGATAAGATAATAGTGGAGTCCTCGCCGCACAAAAGGTCGGAGAAGCAGTCGGAGCACGAAACTGACATGGCGAATTTGACCGCCGACGAAGATCGCTCCTCATTCTCTTCCTATCATCTTAACGAAACTTTTTGGCTTCAAATATTGCCGGAGATAGGTCGGAGCATACGTCGGAAATCGTGCGTGTGGAGAGTGTGTGTGAGAGAGTGTGGGGACTGTAGGTCTTGCTCGGTTTAGATTCACTTCTCCTTGGGATATATAAAGGAGTTAACAAACATAAAGCTATTTTATTTTTATTTTCCTCCGACATTTATTTATGATTTTCTATGTTCTGAATTTCTTTTTGAGTGCCAAAATATCCCGAAATTTTAGAGCATTTACGAAACAGCGATTACAAAACTATGTATCCAAACTAATTACTTTTGCGAGTGAATCAAAAAAATGAACAAGAAATAGCTATTCCAGTTACTCCATACATATATATAATTTAATATTTTATTATTCTTACTTAATTACATAAAAGTGGAAAAAATAAAATAAATAAGTGATCAAACTGATATTTTTTCTTAATTTTTTAAATTTGTATGTACTGATGCAACGACGATCGTTAAAAAAAAAATCTCAACTCACTAGTAGATAACATTTCAAGAAGGAAATGGTGGTTTAAAGACTTTGAACCTACTATGCCAAATTTGTGAAACAGATTAATCTTTCACGTTCATAAAATATATTTTTAAATTTATACATAATGTGAAATTTACATACACAATGTAGACACATATAAATAAAATACCAAATGATATATCAATGTAAAATATTTATATTCCATACAAATGCATCAATTAGATAGATGATAGCCCCATATTATATTTTCTACAATTTAGAGGTATGTGTCAATCATTATATCAGAGATAGTATGTGTTTGACTATTTAAATATGGATGATCAAAACAGTAAAAGTTAAAATTAAAAAATATATTACAACAGTAAAAGTAATTATCCAATTTGTTATAATATAGTAATGACAAAAGGAAAACTACTTTTAATTATGTTAGCGTCCTTGGATTGGGTCACACAAAACACAGAATAGGCATAAATTGGAGTATCCATAAGCATTGTTTCAGCTTTTGGAGGCGCGTGGACATGATTTGACTACTTAAACTCACCCCAAAAAGCTGTGAACAGTTGATACTGGGAATCACAACGAGGCTTTAGTGAATTCAGTGGTCGATTGAAGCCTCCTGGATTAAAATTTTTTAGCTCCAATGCTATTAATGTCTAAATATATATTTATTTTTTCTATAGTAATTTGTTATTTTTTTTAATTAATTTGAATTAAATTATTAAATATAATATTTATATTTAAATATATAAAATGATGTAATGAATCAATTATTTAAAAGAAATGATACAGGAAATGTGAATAATATTCAACTCTTTAGATAAGAATTATTCTAGAAGATAATCTCTCCTATCCTTTGCATATATATAGAAATTGGAGAATTAAAATTGTATATGGACCTTCCTTTTTCTTTTTTTCTTCAACGTTGATGATATGACCAGACGATGCCGGCCAAGTAGCGTTCAATCTAGACAATTTTGCTGGAATAGTTGCAAGTAATTATGAGCTTTGTAATTGTTGGTAACTTTCAACCTTACCAATATATGGAGACAAATAGGATGAGTTAGGCAAAACCCTACAAAATATTTTGATTTTATATAATTGATTATTTGAAGATCAATTTTAGAAAACAAAATAAAATTTGAGCGTAGGATATATAGTTGTGTGATCCAATTTTAACTTTGAAAATTATGTAAAAGAAAATATAAAGAAATAATCGTAGACAAATTTAATTCTTTCACCAGCGCTAGTTCAACGATACTCTTTAGTTGTAGCTAGCTGTAGGTGATTTATGATTTTTCTCAGTATATAATTTACTTTTAATAGCAGTATTTTATTTTTTAATTTGTCTATTAATTTATAAATATTGGTGCATTAATTAATCTTTGAATTTAGATATATTAATTAATGATGTAGTAATGAATCAAAAAAAAAAGTGGAACTTTTTGTTCCATTTGTGACGTCCATATTTTTAGATGTACAAGTCTTATTTTGACATGATTTAACGTCTTGTTATGGGTAGTTGGCTAATTTTCTCATGATAAGAACACCTTTAGAAAAGAATAAATACCATTCTCTTCTAATTTGCAGACAAAACCACTTGTGTTATGGTGCCCTTGCAACCTAAACTGAATCAAAGAAAACCGGGGCTAGTTGTAGGGACATTATGAGCAAGTATTTCTCCCCCTACGGACACCCATTCAATAAATACTCGTAATTAATTCGTCAACTGCTGTTAGCCTACTAGTACGTACTTTGTCATGTCAATTGATTTCAAATCAAGTATCCCTCTTCCTCATCTAATCTATATATCATAATATCATCGTTGTCATCATCTTAAATAAAAAAAAAATACCATCAAATATTATTATTACAATAAGAATACATAAATAAATAGATAGAAATGGTCCTGCTGGTTTCCTTCTTTAAAACAAAATATACAACATTCCGACATCATAATAACTATTGGACATAAAAAAAGGAAACAAGAAAGAAAGGAAAAATATTGTATTTAATTTTGAACCGTAAAAGGGGATAAGTTTTATATTTTCCCAACTAGATAGACTACTATTAATGGGAAAAGCTTATTGCAAGACACGCTTTTTAGGAATTTTTTTCATTATAAATAAAAGTGCATCTATTAGTTTCACATGGTTTCATTTCATATGTACACATTCAAGGCACATGGGTGGTGCTTCACTTATCTGCAAACAACTAACTATGCAAATGCTATTTTGGTTCTCAATATATTAAATGCAACCTATCACTCTTATTCAACTCATGTCTGAATTCATCCCGATTGACATTTTCCTGCATGCCCTTCTGCATAGTTAAATAAGTTTTTTACTCTATGAGACGATCGCTCTTTATGGTTTGCTTCTTGTAGAGCATGCATAGACTAAATTATATTAATTATCTTAAATTCCGTCTGCAACCTCATTATAATTCGTACATCCTAAACTTAGATATTCAACTGGTGAAATCATATGCATTGAGACTCAAAAACTTGCCACCAAACTCATTGCACGATGATGATAAGAAACATGTCGGAAATCCATTACTGTAATGGAAAATATATATATAACCTTAGTCAACATCCCATGAACATAGCATTGTTGCCCATCCTGAGGATGAGATATGGAGTTGTTCTGGATTTGGAGTGTGTTTCTCCATACATAGTATTCTGTTTGATCTTGAGCTCTTCAACAACCTCAATAGGTTCATATGTATCATGCATGTGTGTTTTACCACATTATATGTCCATTTATTGTTTCTGTAGTTGTGAGTGGAACATCATTTTCATTCTCTCTTTATTAATGTTCTTCCTTTCTATATTTCAACATTCTCTCAGTATTTTAACTTGTCATCGTGAATGTTAGTGTTTGCATTATTACTTTCTTATTGCATTATTTTCCTTTTCCATCGTAGGCAAAGGGAAAGTTGCAAGTTGCCTTTACATTTTTTCCACGCATGTACTTTGTGCATTCATTTTTTTTAGAGATAATAACACCCTCTTCTCTTAAAGTTTGATGTAATTACACATAAATTTTTTATAGTTTGAAAAACTACATCTAGTTGTTAATCAAACTTCATCGAATTTGATAACATTAGCACAAAAAGTTAAATGAAAATTCATATTCATCCCCAATTGACTGATTAACGACTTATTGCACGCTAAATAATTTTTTTCTGACCAACTACACCCTTATAAAGGTAACGATATACCTCCACATATGCATTAGCACATGGAGATATATAAGACTAATTTTTACAGAAAAACTTTTGACCTGCCGGTAATGAATCAATCGATGATAAATATGAATTTTTATTCAATTCTTTTGTTATTATTTGCAAATTCGATGAACTTTGAATAATTAGTATAAATCTTTATGGATTATAAATATTAATTGTGATGCATATAGGATTAATGAGTGCCCCAATTGCTCGTTCCCCATCAAAATATTTTAATTATCGAGATTCGGCCTAATTAAGCTAGTTGTTGCAATTTGAAATATCCATCCATGTAAGAACACACACAGATATATATATATATATATATATATATATATTTAAGGAGGTGGATATATATAGGATAATGATTAATTTCACACTCCAATATTCCAACCCTAAATCATAATTAATAATTTGTAGCTAGGCTGTCAATTATGTATTCGGCATTCATCCAAAGTCACTTTAGGTATATAATTAGTTTAAACATCGGACTATTGACTTCGCACTCCTCTCATCGATTCTTTTGTTGACTCTTCTGTATCATCTACATAGAATGCTACTCATCATACCTATACACATCATTTGAAAATTACTATAATTTATATGCAATCCACTATCACTTGAGAGGTAATTTCTGTCAACCTTTGATCAATTGATAATGCTGATAAAAAAATATCCTGAATTCGAGTTTTTAAATGTTATGGTACGTTTACTTTTATAATAATTTCTTATTTTTTTATTTTATGTGAATGTATTCATTATGTTTGAATTATTAATATTTTAAATCAGATTCTAAATTAAAGAGAGGGGGGTTGCACATTTGAAAATTTTGTCAATATTCAACAAATAATTAATTATTTTTAAATAAATAAAGAATTATACATATTTTTTAATTTGTATTACCGTACAAAAAAGAAAAAAAAATTGACACTGTATTTACATTTTTCTACTTTATTTTAATAGTGATTATTATTATTAATTAATATAAATTGTGTGATTAGGTATGTGCCAAAGACAGGTAGACAATACACAACTTTTTAAGAGCAGGCTGAAAATCTTGTCTTTTTGGGAAACAGAATGTTATTGTATCTAATGACAGTTTAGTATATAAAGATGACCAAGAAACCAAGAGGATCAGAACAAACTTTCCTAGTATATATATATATAGATATTCATCTGATACCCAGTCCAGTACGCTGGATTGCTGATGTTCAATTTGCTGTCGGGCACAACTCTGTCTTAACTCACAACCTCTTCCACAAATTCTCATTTAATAGAGACTAAACTAAATACATAAAATATAACAATACTATACTATAAAGTACGTAAGAATATACTGTTTCATATATTTATTTCTGTTTATTGTCTTGTCCCATTAACATCAATGTATTCGGTCATCCTATACACGTATTATTATACGCGCAGTCCATATGAAATATATTTTCGTAAATTAAAATCAAATGATAATATTTCACTGGAACATCAAATCAAACAATACAAGAACATGAAATAAAGATAACGACAGTATATAGTGTTGGAAAATATGTATAGTGAAGTTACTTTAAGTGGTTAAGGTTAGATGTAAAGAGACTTAGAACAGGGAACAACTGTTTAGGACCAATGTATATAGAGGGACCATTATTTTTGGTTGATTGTAATTAGTAGAAAATAAGTGGGGATCTAAACAGTTTTAAGTCAACGCAAACTGAACTATCCACAATGACATTTTACTCTTCATCAGCTACTTACCCAAAAACTGTTTTTGATTCTGACCTAATAAACTCTCAATTTCTTTTATTGGAATGACAACTCTACTTTTTTGTTTTTTTATAACAAAATTCAGGATTAATTACGCTTAGACCCCTCTAAAATGCGAAATGACACTTACACTTACACTCTTTTTAAAAATTTACATTAGACTCCTTTCGTTATGGTTTGGACTAAAAATGCTAACATTATCGAAAAAAAATTACATAATTTTTTAATTTTACTCCTCATTTGGCATTCTCATGTAATAATTTTATACTAGAAAAAATAATAATATTAAACTCAATCCATGTATATATATGTATCTATTATATTTATTTTTTTATAAGTACAAAAATATATTTACTACATATAATGGAATATATATTTTTTTCTTTTTGAGTTATAGTTAGAGAGTTGGGACTGTATAATCGGGCTGGCTTGTTTTTCCAAGAAATCATAAAAATTTGAAATCCGAACCAACATCATATCCAAAAAAAAGAAACAAAGAAACCCGAACCCACATGAAAATCAACTGGGCTTCAATTAGACCCGAGTCCCAACTTAATTGGATCTCCATTATAGTTCGAATTGGGCTATGTCTTTAGCCCAGTTTCCACAAATCAAAAGTCACTCACTTATTATGATAAACCCGTAAACACTCGCACCTGAACCCGAAGCCCCTGCGCACAGTGACAGAGCAAACAGTAAAGAGTAAGGGTTTTGCAGTTGACTGGAGTATGTGTACGCTTGCATCATTGTGCTTGAGTCTAGCTTTTAGGTATATTTGTATTTGATGATTCGTCTGCGTTATCTTTGATTGGGTTGTGCCTTATTCTTTCTTATTATGATTTGTCTGCTGAATTAGTATATGAGTTTTTGTGCTGAATGTGCGTGCTCTATCAAGCTGCTTGAGTTGATGGATGTTGCAGTCCTTTAAATTCTGCTTGGGAATGTGGGGTTTCTCTTATTTATCTGTTTAAGCTGATGGGATGTTCTCAGTCTGTCGAAGTTGTTCGAAAATCTTGCTGCTTGGAATTGAAAGATATGAAAATTGAAAGTGTAGTGTTGGCTAATATAATCTGTTGTTCTTCATTGCTGAAAGAGTCCTTTATGCTGTAGTTTTTTCTTTTATTTATTGTTTTGTTAACGAAATTGATGTAGTAGTAAAAGGATTATATTTCAGATAGTCAAGGTTGGGAGTTGGTTCTTAGATAGATTAAGTGGTGCTGTTTGTTTTCTGGATGCATTGAAAGATTTGGCTAATGGAAGTGACAGAATGACCAGATAGAAGTGATGCTTAACCCGGCTATATCTTATCTTTTCTTAGCAAGTGACGAATACAAATATCGTTTCAGGAAATCTGGGGAATAATTGGGACTTTGGACAGAACTGTGACGAATGATCAGTTTGTTTCATGCATGTTGTTCAACTATACTATCAGGGGCAGGTTGTCTTGTTACCAAGAGGCCATCTTGCGGGTACTTTTATCCTTCATGGAAAACAAGCTTCCAACATTCAGGTGTTAAAACAGTAAACTTGGAATTGTTGCTGACAAGATATCAAGTTCAGTACTATTCTTCAAAAAAGTCTGGTGGAGGGACTTCTCGTAAGACGAAACGTGATCCTAAAGCACCAATGAAGGAAGAAAAGGAATCGTTTTTTGTTGTTCGCAAGGGTGACCTTATCGGTGTTTACAAAAGCTTAAGTGATTGTCAGGCTCAAGTTGGAACCTCGGTGATTACTTCTTATCTGATTTTGACATGTGAATTTCCTTTGTTTCCTTTTTAATATGAATCTAAGTTCTTGTCATGAATCATGAAGCTTGTGAACCCCTGATTGTTCTAAAATTGTTACTCACTTTGGTTCACTTTGAATTGCATCCCCTCCTATTGTTTTTATTCTTTATCTTCTTTCTTTTCCTATGTGTTAATATGAGTCGTAAGGATTTCCTAAAAATTCCATCTTTAATTTCTGAAATCTCATTTTTCTATGAGTTGAGTCTCTCACACCTGTCCCCTATTATTGTGCTGTTTTTTTCTTCAGGGAGTTTTTACTATTGTTGTTCATTTGACCTATCCAAAGTGGTTTTATCTTGCAAACCTTATATGTTAAATTGTTTACTATTTTCTCAGTCATGATTGACATATGAAAACTGTTGGTTCCTGTGATGTTGTATTTTCATATACTGTCCATTCATTTGATTTGTTTCTGATGGAAAAATAAATTATAATTAGTGTGCACTAATCAAATAACTCAACTCTTGTCCTCTTTCCTGGCAGATTCGTGATCCTCCTGCTAGTGTGTACAAAGGTTGCTCCATGCCAAAGGACACAGAGAAGTATCTTCTATCTTGTGGGCTTAAAAATGCTCTATACTGCATCAGAGCTTCTGATGTAACTGGAGAACTTTTTGGTAATCTTGAGGCATGTCCTTTGCAGGTCAGCTGATATTTACATATTTGATTATTTTTTTCTTCTTATCCCATATTTCATGTATTACATTGGGGAACACGATATCCAATCTCAAATTTAATTGATCTCCACATGTAAGTCATAGAATGTTTGGCTTCACTCGCTTATATTGCTGGGTTCTCTATAGAAGAGTTGCACTCTTTTGTTTATACTGGTTGTAGATTCAATTTTTTAGTTGTTTAATTGTGACTGTGACAAACTCAATGCTACTAAAAAACACTAAGTGTACACATGCAGTGTGAAGCAAGCTAAAAAGCTCTTTTTCTACATATGCTATGAAACTTATGTGATCTTGTTCATATCCCTCTTTCATTTTGATTTATTTATATTCACTATTTACAAGCATCTCATGTTTACATAGCAGCCGTCTTCTTCTAGAGGTGAAACATCTAATGAGCCCATTGCAAAGAAGAGGTCACAGGGAGCTTCATTGTCAGATAGTGGGGTAAGAGATCATTAATCATTTCAGTTGAACAGAATATTTCTGTAACATAGTTTATAAATACTTCATAATCAAGTCCGGTTTACAAATGGGGTACATAGAAAACTAAGATGGATACTGCCTCTTCAACATATGTAAAGCAGAAACCATTGATAAGTAAGAACTTGCCACCTCTTGTGGAGTGTCAGTGAATTAAATGCAAGGGAAGTTTCTATATTGTTATAGCACCTCCATTACGTCCCAATTCTCATCAAAAGAAAAGAAGGAAACATTGGAAAAAGCCTATCACTAGCTCATGAACAGAAATAGGAAACATTAGTTTGAAAATTGTCAAGATTCCAGCGTCCATTTGCTGTCTGTGGTCTGTGGAGAGTTGCTGAGTCAACAAAATTCCCGCTGTTTCAGAATAGTAAACCACAATGTGTTGTGTGGATGGATTGATAGGATTTGGAAAGTTTATCAACCTGTTATACTTTCGTGAGGCTTTTGGGCCATTGTTGACTTTAAATGATACCCTAACAACGCATTTCACCTTAGGCCTTTATAGAGTTTATCAGAATCAATCAATTAGTATGGTGTTTCATAGTTGGGTTACTTATAAATTAGTCATTTCTTTGTGGAGTTAAGGAGTAATAAGTCCCCACCCTATGAAATAATCTTCAACTGCAACTGAGTTAATTGTAAAATTAACCTTTACAATATATCCTGTAAGATTCAGGCAGTATCAGGAAGAGATGAATTAACTTTGCATGCTAGAAATCTGATCCTTGTAGTCCTTATCAGCGATCCTGTACTCTTGAGTTTGATGGTGCTTCAAAAGGAAATCCTGGACAAGCAGGAGCAGGAGCTATAGTACGGTCTGATGATGGAAGTTCGGTAAGCACCGTTCTTTGTTTTTGAGAGGTTGTGTATCTTCTGTGCTGGTTATAACATATATCAACATTTTTCATGTGTTAGATTTGTAGGTTGCGTGAAGGGCTAGGAATAGCGACCAATAATGTTGCTGAATACCGTGGCTTTATATTAGGATTGAAATATGCACTTGGAAAAGGTTTTACAGACGTTCGAGTTCGAGGTGACTCTAAACTTGTTTGCATGCAGGTACAGCATGCATTGTTGTGACTCCCAACTTCACTTGCGTTCCTATCAATTACAGTTTGAAATGATTTTTTATGTCTCATGAGTCCTGTCATAATGAATCGTTCACATGTTTTGGTGTGCCTTGTATTTATCAATTAATGGCACCTTAAGATTTTCTCTAGCGTATTTAATGGGTAAATTTATGAACAGATTCAAGGTCTGTGGAAGGTTAAAAACCAAAACATCTTCACCTTGTATGAGGAGGCAAAGAAATTGAAGGATATGTTTCTTTCATTCCAAATTATTCACATTCTGAGGGTAAGCTTAGCATTTGCATTTAACATTTGCTAAATGCGATCAAACGTATAATTTTTTATGTCTATTTACTGCTTCATTTTCCTTGACAATTCCTATTTACATTACCAAACTTTTTAACATCAACATGTTATCTTTATCCTCGAAGGACTTAAACTCCGAGGCTGATGCTCAGGCTAACTTGGCCGTCAATCTTTCTGGTTAGAGCTTCTCCTTTCTTATCTAGTCTAGTCGCTAAAGCTGTATCTATCAATTCACTTGAATCTATAT
>NC_026146.1:17571513-17580863 GCF_000512975.1 Sesamum indicum | reverse complement strand
ACTCATGAGTTCGGTCACTGTGAAGACACATGAAGTATATACATTGACACATTGTAGCTCGTTTTTGCAAAGTCCATGTTTGTCCTTGAGGCTTATTTCTCTGGTGGATGAAACAGTTTTGCAATTTTTGAACATGTAATATCTTCACCGTGGCTGTAAAGTTGCATAGGCCGTTGAATTGAAGTTCTGTCGACGTTCAAGGTATCAAAAATATCCAGCCAATACAGCGTAGTTCCTCAAGGGGAATAGTCTGTTTTTTCTTTTTTTTAAGAGAACTTATATCGACTTTAGCTGGCTAAATAGCCATTAAGCATATCAATCAAGCATGGACCACAAAATTAATGTATTTTCCTGTATACTTTTATTATATTGCATTTGATTGGCCACCTGAGCAAAACTAATATATAAACCCCAGAAAAAAAAAATTAAGAGAAAATATTGGAAAATCACAAAGAAAGCATTTTTTTTTTAATAACTTTATTTAAATTATGTTGTATTTAACATATATATACACACATCTAGTGTATATGAAAACTTTTCTTAAATAAAATAAATAACATATCGTTATAAACATTCAGCTCTGGGGGAAAACATAGCAAACCAATCACAAGTATAACACATCTGGTGTATATGGAAACTTTTCTTAAATAAAATAAATAACATATCGTTATAGACATTCAGCTCTGGGGGAAAATATAGCAAATCAATCACAGAGTAAGTATATCATATCACATTTACTATATGATTAGTCACTTTTTCTGAGCTGTACACTAATAATACACATTTACTATATGACTAGTCACTTTTTCTGAGCTGTACACTAATACCAAGACCAGATAGGGGTATGCCAATAATTGAATTGGACGAATGGCAGTCAAATATTTTAACTTCCAGGTCTTTACATTTACCTATAATTATCAAGTAGTTGACATGCTTCTTAATTAGCCTGGAAGCGCATGCACCACGCGGAAGAGATTACATAAAGTTGACATTAGACTCATACAACCTGTTAACACAAATCATCCATGAATTTGATTTATTAAAAAAGAAAAAAGAAAACACAGGAAATTGCATTTAGTCCTTGTCTTCCACTTTGGTCGTTCTTGTTTGCAGTCACGTTAATTATCTCTAGGCACGATCTTCCCCCAAGACCTTACCGCTTCTCATCATCATAAAAAAGGTCAACCCCACCGTCCTGATTTCCACATAATCATGATTAAAATTAACACAAATTAATAAATCCCATAATTAGTAAAGATTAAAAATCATCATCAAAGTGTTCCCCCCTCAAATTAATGCCAATTCGACAATACAAAAAGTCGCCAAAATCCCTTATTTTTGCATTGAGAGCCTCTCTTTGATTGTTATATCATGACTTCTTGCCAAGTCTCGGTATATATATATACTTTATTTAAAAATTAAAATCAACGTGAGCAGAATGATAGTACAACTCGCCATATTGGCTCGTACAACCATGACCTGACCAGGTCAAAATACAATAATTATTTAGCAAAAATTGCATATAAATAGATCGTCGTCATGTAAATATTTGTCCAAAAGCAATATTCAAGAACTGAAACTAAGCCCATCAAAACTTAGAAATCACTACTCGAGGGTCGATGGCTTTTCGGTTCATTGCATATTTGGCTTGCATTGTTTTTCTTGCCGCCGTTGTGGCGGCTCATGACGGCCATGACCACCACAACATGGCTCCATCACCGTCGCCTGCACCTCCTCCTCCGCCCTCTGGTGCGTTCAGTTCTTCTCCATCTGTGGTGGTTGGGTTCTTGGCTCTGCTGGTTTCTTTCTTTGCAGTGATCGGGAAAAGGCTTTGAGATAAATTTCCTTCTCGAGATTTGTTCCATTTTGATCTGTTTTTATGTCCCTTGTTGTCTTCTGCTTGGATTATTAATTTCTTCGACCTTTCCTCGTATTGATCTTCGTTGTCGTTTCGTGTAGCCATATTTTCGTGTATTTTTCATCTTCTACTTGTTGCAGTCTAATAACGCTTCGGATAATATAATATTGTTGATCATGGGATCGTGTCCATTTGCATGTATGGGAATTCCTAGTTCCAATTAACTGTAAGATGAGTATGGCCTGGTAGTTGGAGCTCTTAGAATTATTTTTAAAATTCAATTATGACTTTTCACTATAATTAATTATCATCAATTAAACTAAAATATCATGATGAATATTAATTAATTATGGCTATGAAACGGATTATAAGCCATTGTTTTTGCAAGCAATGCCACAACTTTCAATACAATTAAAAATTATTACAAATATTTTGATTATAAGTAAAATCATTACGAATGTTGATTAACTATGGTCAAAACTTAAGTTTTTGTATTATTTTTGTGTAGCCTTTGTAAATAGTATTGATGTACTACTATTATAAGGTGTGATGGTATTTAATGTAAAGAATAATCACTTTTTTTGTAGTAGTTACCGAGGCTTAAACAATCCATATATATCTAAAATCAATTTTGATCAATCATAATTTTGAAGATGTTTGGTAACCTCAAGTATAATTGTTCGGACACAATAATCTGCATCTGTATAAGTTAAAATTTGAAGTTCTTGGCCAATTATAATTTTTTATAAATTCAATTATTATAAAAATTAAATAAAGATCGATCTATTCTTCTATAATCAATTAATTATTCAAGAGTTAGGCTGAATTCACCCTAACAATATAGTAAACTTGCGGATTTTTGACTTCTCATTCTTTAATCAAACATTATGCATCAGCCACTTGTTAAGCAAGTTGATGAAAACACTACATTTTCACATGATTTATTGACAATGGCAAGTATTTGTCAATTATATATTAATGAAATACCACTTAATGTTGCATTAAATAATCAGTACACTGTCCAATCATTCTAAAAACTTGAAGTAACATTTTCTGATTTCCGAGTCCAATGTTCTCCTATCAAGAAAAAAAAAGGGTCCAATGTTCTAAAAGCAGTCATTCACTACCAAAAAATAAAATAAAATTATCCTTCATAATATAAATCACCACGACTTTAAAAATCCTAATAAAATAATACTATCTATTACAGTTAGATAAAATTTAAATTTTGACCATGATCAGTCAACATTCCTTATGATTTATCTCAAACAAAAATATTTGCCACAGTTTTTAACTATAACTAATAATCATATTATAGTTGTGACTAATTAATATCCGCTATAATTTTTATCCATTTTACCATGATAATACTCATAATAAAAAGTCTTATTTCTTCTTGCGACTTAAATACTCTTTAACTAATTATGATCAAATACCGAGAATATCATACTATACATGCTAACTTCGAGAGGAAAGGATATAAGTTTGAACCCTTTGAGGATGTAGTTAATGATTCGTCATTTCTGTAATAGAATAGTTCTAGTTTGAGTTTCAGGTTGTAGCCTCAATCGCACACTTTTTTCTGGATAAATCGCATTTTGATGGATGATTAGATAGCGTCTAGACAAGAAATCCTAGAAGTTTGTAAGGACACATGCGCTTACACGCAGAGGACATGCAAATCTATCACTATATTGTACGCAATGAATTCATAAAATAATTTTAAAACATGTAACGATTATGATATAAACTGCCATGTTAAGTATATATGTTTTACTTGAAGAAAACCGAAGACAGAAGTTTCTGTAAATACTAGCCACAAACCAAAATGACAAGATTTAACAAATTTCATCCACTCCCACATGGAGAGTAAATATGATAACACAAAACTCATTTTACTATTACTGAAACTGCAAAATTCCTGCTCCATCCCACACCAAAAATAAAATTTTAAAAAAAGAAAGCTAAAATGAAAAAAACAACAATTAAAATTTAAAACCGTGCTCGGTATACTAGTTTAGTAAAAGTTTAACAAAGTCTAGCACAAGCAGCCTCTATAGCAGAAAGACTAGATAGACAGACAAACTGCTTAAACAACAACATCAACTCGTTCAAACTCAATCAAGGATAGATTGTTACTTTCGTCCACAGAGAAACTGGCAGGGTCACCAGCTTCGACACGGCCTGTTCGATCCACAGCTAGTCTCATTGATCCCTTGAACATGTCAATTTTGGCATTTGAGAGGACAAGAGTGCTGCCCTCTTTCGCCAGGTCAACTAACGAAGAAACCAAATAATCAATGTTAGCATGAAAGAATTCAATACACATTCTGAAGACAGGGTAGGACCACCACTTATGAGTTCAAGGATCATTCTGAATTTCATGTTCTTCCATAATTAAAAGTGAAAGAAATTTAACCCTAGTATAAAATTCACATCCTGCAATTTACCCCTCATGACCAGATAAGGATGTATCTTTAACAATTGGATCACTAGATATCAAGCACCAAGCAACTCTAGATGCTATTAATATCAAAAACCAAAACAACTCCATTTGTTACTGAGTGATGTTCAGAGAATGTTGCCTAACTATGTAATTCAAATTCATAGGGTTTTTAAGCATACGCAGCAAAAGTGCTACAATGTGGAGTGGCTCAATGGATTCACTTTTCAAAAGAATCAGAGAAGACGGGTGGGTTTAGATGGAAGATTGGGGTATTTCTCACATCCAGCAACTTGTTTGTGTCTGCATATGAGAATGTGTGATCACACAACAGATATAGGGTGAGAGAGTAGGAGTGCTTATATGGTAACTGCTCAAAACATTTTCAGGTCCAATCAATTACTAGTAACATTTCTCCACACAACATTTATATCAATCATTAGTGCAAGACTTCTCAGAAATTATAAACCGTAATAACAAGAACAGAGAGGAAAGCAAGATAAACTAGCATAAAGCCTAAGTACAAGTCAGGCAGAATCATTGAGAAACCAACAATATTGAAATTAACTCCTATAGTAATTCTGATATTGAAATTAAAGCAAGACATGTATGTCAAAAGAAACAGAAAAAATCAACTTGTAGGATCCAGACAGTAAAAGACAACTCAAAATTATGAAACGAAAATGTGCTAACCTTGATCATTTCTTGCAGTAAAAATGATCATTCCTGTCTCATCTCCCACTAAGCATTCTGAAAATCGTCCTTGAGTTCGACCTCTCTGCACTACCGTCTTTGCATCAACAACCTTTACAGTTAAATTAAGCCCAGTATCTAATGGGCGGAGCTGGTTGACCTTGGTGAATTGCTTCTTCTGGTCAGCCATCTCCTATCTGGATTTGGAAAAAAAGAATTATGTATGACATGCAACTAAACAAGTACTTCAGATTTTGCAATAAACATCAGACAGAAGATCTACAGTCGTAGAGAGAAAATGTTGGCATGCAAATAAATTTCAGTATTAAAAACCACAAGAATGAACTAGGAAGAAATCAAGGACTCCAAGCTAAATGTAGACGAAGTTAGATTATTCTGCTTTGAGTTAACAATCTCAACAATATTTTTAAATTCCTGAGAAGCAAAAATTGGTATATTTAACCTAATTCCTTTCTCTGTTTTCAATTTTTCTTTTAACTTAAATCAATAATTTCAAATCGGCATTTCCTATTGATAATACCAGATCGTAATTCTTACAGGCTACAATCAACGATTCAAGAGACACTTTCAATGCTATATATGAAAAAATAAAATAAAAATAGGGAATACATCAAAGGTTAATGCTTTCACGCCAAATCCAAAAAAAAAAAAAAAAAAAAAAAGGAAAAAAAGTAAAGAAGAAGAAAACAAAAAAAAAAAAAAAAAAAAAATGGAAACAAGTAAAGAAGAAGAAAACGGAATCCATGAGGAGCCTTTGAAAATTCCAATCTCAGGACTGAGATGCACTCAACAATCTATTTGCAGATCGACCGTTATCATGCAGATCAAGATAATAGCAAAAACTCTTTATAAAAGATAACAAAAGAACATAAATCAATAGGAATTTTGAAAATTAAAGTGAAGAATTTAGAGGTAGCCAACCTGAATCTGTGCAGAGATAATCACGAAAATACTATTAGGGCAAATAAACAGAGAGTGGTATGTAGATTTTTCAAGGAACTAGTTTTGTAGATTGGGGAGGGACTCTGGGTAATAGCTTGGTGAGGTGTACCGTGAAATGCCTAGGTCTCCCTCCACCCAAATACTCCTCCTTTTTATATTAGTAATCCGTTTTCCGAATTTCCTTTTTCTTTTTATATGTAATTTTTCTTTGACTATTGTTATTTTTTTTTCTTGTTTTGATAAATAATAGAATGAAACCCACAAACTCATTAAGAGAAATTGAACTTATATCATATGAATCAAGTTAGGTTTTTCATAATTGATTTACTATCGATAAGAACCAATACCTAAGTTATATAATTCATATAATAGAAATATTCTCATATTTTTTGGTAGTTAAATATACATTACATATACTACTTATAGTATATTTTTATTTGCCAATTGAATTTTCAACTCTAAAACTATTATTACTTATAAGGAATCATTTAACTCGGCTCAGCTATTAAGACTGTGACGATAGTAAACAAGTTAAGAAGACTAGTCATAATTTGGGCCAAGACAAGTTGGGCACACATCCAGCCCATCACCAATCCTACTTCAATTTTCTATCAATGTTTTATCACTCAAGTTTTCTCAATATTATAAATAATTATAATTTAAGAATAATGACAAATTAATACTATATGTTATAGTCAAATAAAATTAACTATAATTAATTAATACTTATCATGATTTTAGTTGTAGTCAAATATTTATTATGATTTTTGCTTTTGGCTAATGTTTTGACATTATTTCTAGGAACGACATTTTATAAATATTATTCAGATTAATTAGTATCTTCTATGATGGATAATTTTTTAAGACGGTAACATAACAACGTATTTATTCTAATTTGTATAGAGTTTACACATCAATCAAAAAGAAATTCAAAATTTTAGAGAAATTTAAATTCGAAGTCAAGATTTAGGCATGGGTTTCCAATTTGTAGTTACTATAAAGAGAATTTGGTATCTTGACTATGTGAAAGGATTTGGCCATTGTAGTATTATGTATAGTATTATTTTGATTATTCTCAAGTGTTTCTAAATTGAATTATTTATTTATTTATTTGGAATTACAATAAGCGGCAGTGATCATGGAAAGTGAGTAGGTAAGAAAACGCAAATGTGGCATGGATTGTTGCTCCAATAGGAAGCACATCCTCGTCAATGGTGTAATAAGGACTATGAGGTGGATAAACTGATCCAACCTTCTCGTTCCTCACTCCCAGCAGCAAAAACGTCCCTGCAACTCTTTCCATGTAAACTGCAAAATCTTCACTTCCCATGAAATGAGGAGCTAATAAAGTTGTTTCTTCTCCGACAACCATCCTGGACACTTGTTCCACATGTTTGTATATTCTCTCATCGTTTATGGTTGGGGGAAGGGTGGGATGATCTTTCCCGTCAAATTCGATGTCGGCCAAGCAACGGTGGACTGCCGCTTGCCCGTCTATGACCTAGTGATGATCACAAGCAATGAAAAGCCTTTTGAATTTTCACAGTTATTAATATAGTGACTTATCTTTTATCATATTTTTGTGTCACGTATTGATGTCACATGACTGACTCACATATATAATAATATTAGGCTAATGTGTAATATCAAAGTGTGATACAAGATGTTTGACTGTAGGATTAGGCTGACGAGCAGGCTGAGCAAACAACACATTACTCACCTCTTCTATTCTTTTCCTAAGTGCACAGAAGCTTTCTCTGCCAAAAGCCCTGAAAGTACCTGCAATTGTGGCTGATTCAGGGATGACATCGAACCCACTTCCCCCACGAACCGTAGTCACGGAAACCACCTAGAACAATTCATGTCCACTCCTTATAATTCATCCTCAGAACATGAATTTACATATATATAACAATTTCAAACTAACTAAGACCAAAGTTAGATTACGTACCTGAGAATCCATAGGGTCCAACTCCCTGGAAACAATACTCTGCAAGCTACTGATAGAAACTGAAGCAGCCAAAATTGGATCGACGGAGTTGTGTGGCGCAGCTGCGTGCCCTCCCTTCCCTCTGATCACAGCTTTAAAGCTTCCACAACCAGCCAGAAACTGTCCAGGCCGAGACGCTACAGTGCCACTTGGATACTTATGGACCGTGTGCAGTCCAAGTATCGCGCTAACGTTATCTAGCACGCCTTCTCTAATCATTTCTTTTGCTCCTTCTCCATTTTCCTCAGCTGGTTGAAATATCAGGATTACGGTTCCCTGAGACCAACAATTTTTCTTATACTTTTTAGGCTTATTTATTAGGATTGATGTTTGACAATGTTCATGTGTAGGTAGCACGTGTATTTGTCAATTAATTAGTTCTTACATGTAAATAGTTGCTGAGTTCTTGTAAGATTTTTGCAGCACCTAGGAGCATTGCTACGTGTGCGTCGTGCCCACAGGCGTGCATTTTGCCATCTATTTGGCTCTTGTGCTCCCACTCCCTCATCTCCTACATCATAATATATTACAAATCATCATTACTGAAAACATTTCATTTTAGCGTTTCTTGAGAAATAAGAAGCGTCAAATCCAACAAATAGTGAGGGTGGAGCAGCAAAACTAAGAGACAACAGCCAATGGTTCGGGCATAAAATTTGCTCATGAAAGGTCCTGTCTTCGAACTTTGAATGTGTGTTGGGTGTGTGAGTGGGAAAAAGGAAAAAGATAAGAGAAAACCAATTCTCTAGACTGCTACTAATTTAATTAGAGTTGAGAAAGTTCTCCAGCACGTTGAACAATTGGGATGCTTTGTTTAGATATTCATATGTTGTGTTAATTACAAATAATTACTACTGCATCTTATATATGCTTCATATGTATATATATGAGAAGTGCTTAAAATCCATATCTTATATATATTTTATGTACATAACATGTATATATATATATATATATATATGAAGTATATGGGGAAATAGCATTTTTAGTCCCATAAATTAGGTCCATGTCACTTTTGATCTTATTCATTACGTGATAATTGGCACTTTTAGTCCCATAACTTGCAAAAATTAACACTTTTGGTTCTCATGCGTTTTTCCATCTACAATTTAAAGATGTAGGTCACGTGCCTACTACGTTGCCATTAAGTATTTTTGATTGAAGGAAAAATTGGTCCTTTTTTTCAATAGTAGCATATATATGACTGATTCATTTGGCTTACTTGATTTACTTGTAGAAAATATGATTCTTTGTGTTGCTTTTACTTGGCTTGAACTTATAGAAATATAGGAAGGACAAAATTCAATTTTTTGTGAAAGAAAAGAGAAATCGTTATTGATTTTCTTGATTTATTTTTCCCCCTAAAATGTAGTTATATCCCCCCCCCCCCCCCCCCCCCCCCC